>NC_137808.1:6947389-6970298 GCF_963383645.1 Muscardinus avellanarius
TGTCTTATCAGGAAACCTTTTCTTATTCTCTCTTTTTTAAGAAAAGTGGAGACCACCTCCCCCTTTTTTATGTTGCAGTACTGAGGTTGAACCCTAGGTCATTCTGCGTCCAAGCTACACCCTCAACCCTAGTTTTTATTCTTTCTTTTGAAACGGTCTCGCTAAGTTGCGGAGGGCCTCACTAAGTAGCTGAGGCTGGCCGTGAACCTGCCATCCTCCTGTCTCAGCCTCCCAAGCACTGGGATGACAAGCAAGCTAGGAATATACCTTTTTCAACAGTAACTTTGCCAGGTGTGGTGGCACATGCTCGCAATCTCCGTACTTTGGGAGGCTGAGACTGGAGGATCACTGGTTCACAGCCTCTGCAACTTAGTGAGAACCTGTTTCAAAATAAAAGAACAAAATAAGGCTGAGTGGTGTATCTCAAAGGTAGAGTGCCTCTGGATTCCATCCCCAGTGTCACACACACACAAAAGTAAATACATTTAAAAAATAATCAAATAGATAAGCTGGAAATATAAGAAAATGTAAAAAATGCTCAACTTCCAAAGAGAAGTTCTGCTAATATTTTTCTTACAGTCTTTTTAATGTATGTATACATGTTTTTCCATATTTGCATAATAATCATAAATATTTAAGTAAGGTTTGCATGTAGTATATTAGTTTTATACCCTACTTTTTTTTTATGGTACTAGGGATGGAACCCAGGGGTATTCTACCTCTGAGCAACACCCTCAGCCCTATTTTTTATTCTTTATTTTGAAACAAGGTCTCACTGAGTTGCAAAAGGCCTCACTAAGTAGCTGAGGCAGGCTTCGAACCTGCGCAATCCTCCCGTCTCAGCCTCCCGAATGCTGGGATACAAGCGTGCGCCACCGCGCCCGGCTTATACCCTACTTTTATTGTTTTTGGTTAAATACAGTACTGAGCCAGGCGCGGTGGCGCACGCTTGTAATCTCAGTATTCGGGAGGCTGAGCCCAGAGGATCGTGGTTCACGGACAGCCTCAGCTACTTAGTGAGGCCCTCTGCAACTCAGTGAGAACCCGTTTCAAAATAATGAATAATAAAAAAAATTAGGCTGGGGGTGTAGCTTGGAGGTAGACTGCAGAAAAACAGAACAAAACAAAACAATTGTTTTTTATTTATTAATGAGGTGGAATAATTTTCTAAACGTTTGTTGGCCATTTCATTTTCCTTTTATTTGCTCCTTCAGAATATACTTTAGTCTGGTAATTTTTCTAGTTTTTCCTTTTTTGTTTCTAATTATAAGTGTTCTTTATATAACAAAAACAGGGGTTCTTTATCTACCATGTTACAAATCAGTTCTTGTGTTTTGCCTGTCTACTAGGCTTTGGTGGTTTTAATTGTACAAAAACATGTATATTCTGTCAAATTCTTCAATATTTTCCTCTGTGACTTTTTTCTTTGATGAAATTGTTATGTTAATTTAACTTTTAAATTAAGTTGCTCAGACTCTTGCTAAGTTCCTGAGGCTGGTCTCGAACTTTCCACCCTCCTGCCTTAGCCTCCCAAGTACTAGCACTGGGACTACAGGTATGTGACACCACACCCATTTTTTTTTTTTTTTTTTCTTCTCATGGTACTGAGGATTGAATCCAGGGGCATTCTACGTCTGAGCTACACCCTCAGCCCTATTTTATTTTCTTTGGAAACGGTCTTGCTACATTGCAGAGAGCTTCACTAAATAGCTGAGGCTGGCCGCGAACCTGCGATCCTCCTGTCTCAGCCTCCCAAGTAGAGGTTACAGAAGTGCGCCACTAGGTCACTCTTAAAATTTTTATTTTAAGTCAAGGCCTGTTTGACTTGTCGTCCACGCAGCCTCTTTTCCTGCTGAATTTGTTCTGCGTTTTCGGGTTTCTCTCCTTGGCTTCCCTCATTCTTCCATGCAGGCATTCTCCCACACTGCTTCCATATTGGATTTTGATTCCTAATGATGGCAGTGTCTGTGTAGCTACCGCCTCTGTACCCTCTTGCTGCCCTTAGAATCTCCTCCTCCTTCTCCTCGTCGTCCTCCTCCTCCTCCTTCTCCTCCTCCTTCTCTTCCTCTTCTCGTCCTCCTTCTCTTCCTCCTGTTCTTCTTCTTCTTCTCCTCCTTCTCCTCCTTCTTCTTCATACTGGGGATGGAACCCAGAGGCATCTACCTCTGAGCTACACCCCAACCCCATTTTTTATTCTTTATTTTGAAACAGGGCCTCACTAAGTAGCTGAGGCTGGCCTCAAACCTGAGATCCTCCTGTCTCAGCTTCCCAAGTATTGGGATTATAAATGTGGACCACCAGCATTCGCCACCACGCCTGGCTGTTCTTCACTTTGTGTTTTAAATATCTGACAGACCAGCCTCCCCCCTTTCTTTTAATTGTGCTGGAGAACAAACCCATATACACTGAGCTACACACCCAGCCCCAGCCACATTTATTTTATTCATAAAAGAGCTAGCTCTTCTTCCTATCTTATTTTTTCATGTGCAGATAAAATTTGGAGCCATCTTTTCCGTTTCTCTCGAAACCTCCCCCTTGTACCTTCGCTGTGCGTATATTTGCCCACGAACTCGTGCTTTCTGGCACTTGGGTGTTTTAGTGGATGCGCCGATGGAACTCTGAGGTACAGTCAGAATCTGCACGGGCAGTGCGGACCTGGGGTCCCCGGGGGGTGTTGACAGTCGTCTGGGTTGGACAAAAAAGTGTGTGCTGGGGTTGGAGGACCAAGCGGAGGAGCTACTTGAAGATGCTTTGATTTTGCTGGCTTTCTCTATCAAGTGCTGACGTGACCTGCTGTGTCCCCGGCCGTGCTGGACGGGGCCAGGGACAAGGTACAGAGGGACCCGTGGACGATGGTGTACAGCGGGGACCCGGGCGGTCCTGGGAGGATGACGTCAGCTGAGCAGACTGGGAAAATCTTCACGGGCAGTGCGTGCCCGCCCGGGACCTAGAGAGCTGGGGCTTTGCAGAGAAACCACAGGGAAGCACAGGGCAGCCGTGCGGCTGCGCAGAGGTGGGCGCTGCTGGGAGCTGGCCCCCGGGCCAGCCACTGCCACAGTGGGGCCTCTCTGCAGAAGCCGGGGTTCGTTTTCCAGTGTGTTTCCACATGGACTTTGCAGAGTGTGCGGATAGCCTGTCCAAAATGGTTGGTGCCAGAAGAGGTTTGAATTTTGGACTTTTCTGCAGATTTTGGAGATTTATTGATTGATTGATTGCGGAACTGGGCAGTGAAACCCAGGAGCACTCTACCTCCAAGCTACACGCTTGTAATCCCCGCGCTTGGGAGGCGGAGACAGGAGGATCGTGCAGGTTCGAAGCCAGCCACGCTGGCTTAGGAGACCCTGTTTCCAAATTTAAAAAAAGGATAAAATAGGTCTGGGAATGTAGCCTGGAGATAGAAGGTTTCCAGGAACCCCAGTACCCACCCCCCCCCCCAAAAAAAAAAAGAAATAGCTTTTGGTAGCCGGGCGTGGTGGGACACACTTGTAATCCCAGCATTCCGGAGGCTAAGACCGGAGGATCATGGTTCATGGCCAGCCTCAGCTACTTAGTGAGGCCCTTCGCAACTTAGTGAGACCCTGTTTCAAAATAAAGAATACAAATAGGGCAGGGGGCACACACTTGTAACCCAGCATTTGGGAGGCTGACAGGAGGACCGTGGTTTGCAGACAGCCCCAGCTACTTAGCGAGGCCCTCTGCAACTCAGTGAGACTCTGTTTCAAAATAGAGAATAAAAATTCAGCCAGGCATGGTGGTGCATGCTTGTAATCACAGCATTCGAGAAGCTAGGACAGGAGGACCGTGGTTTGCGGGCAGCCTCGGCTACTTAGTGAGGCCCTCTGCAACTCAGTGAGACCCTGTTTCGAAATAAAGAAAAAAAAATAGGGCAGGGGGTGTAGCTCGGAGGTCGAATGCCCCTGGGTTCTATCCCTAGACCTGCAAAAAAAAAAAAAAAAAAAAGAAAGAAAAAGAAAAATAGCTTTTGGCTATATACTTTGCTGTGCTAGGCATTGAAAATGCAAAGTTTAAGTCTGGGCATGGTCGTGCACACACACTTGTCATCCTAGTACTTGGGAGGCTGAGACAGGAGGATCGCAGGTTCGTGGCCAGCCTCGGCTACTGAGTGAGGCTTCTGCAATTAAGTGAGACCCTGTTTCAAAATAATAAATAAAAATAGGGTTAAGGGATATAGCTCCAAGGTGGGATTGAACACAGGGGCATTCTCAGTTCTACACACACACACACACACACACACACACACACACACACACACACAAAAGGGAAAGTTGAAGCCTCATGTCTGTCCTTTCAGTCAGGGATAACAGCAACAGTAATCATGAATGCCACTAGCCTCTGAAACACGGAGGGGCAGGTGTCCTGCGTGCGCGTGGTTTGTGCCCCCCAGTTTCAAGTAGGCTCTTGATTGGGGTGTATTACTACTATTTGCCTAAACATTCCTCCATCTCTTTCCCCTCCCTCCTTCTGTTTATCGTTTTTGTTCCTGGTTTTTAAGGTACCTTAAGGGGAAAAGCACCCTGAGAGCAGTTCAGTCAGCTGTCTGGGGAAGGGGCATGGCCAGTCACGTACCCCCAGGGGACGTCAGCCCTGCCCCTTCTGAGTGTTAGGCTTGTGAGAGAAGTTACACGGGGCCTCGGACGCCCACAACAAAAACAGTTCACAGGTCAGTGGACACAGTAAAAACGGTTTTCAAAAGAAGCCAGAAAACCTTACAAAGACACACATCACAGGAAAAACACTTTGCCCCCCCCCCTTACCGCACAACCCCAGTGAAGGGACACGAGTCAAATTCCACACAAGTTTACTTCCAGGCTGGGTCTGTCTTTCTTTCTTTCTTTCTTTCTTTCTTTCTTTCTTTCTTTCTTTCTTTCTTCTTTCTTTCTCTTCTTTCTTTCTTTCTTTCTTCTTTCTTTCTCTTCTTTCTTTCTTTCTTTCTTCTTTCTTTCTCTTCTTTCTTTCTTTCTTTCCTTCTTTCTTTCTTCTTAACTTTGCACTCAGCTCCTGCAAAAGCAGCTCACTGGCTTTTCCTTTTCCTCCTCGGGGCTTGCAATGGCCGGGCTGCTTCCTGTCCAGAGCCGCTGTGTCCGGAGGCCCCCTCCCTCGGCCTCCCCCTCCTCCCCCTCCTCCTCCTCCTCCTCCTCCTCCTCCCTTGGAAAGGGCCTGCCTGAGCGGCAGTGAGCATGCTCGGCGCCCCGCCGGGGAGGGCGCTGCTACCCAGGAGTCATACCAAGCATAGCCCGCATGTCAGCGCCGTCAGCTTGCAGCGGGCTGTGAGCCTGGCTTTGTCCTGGAGATGCGCGGCGCGCCTTCCTTTTCTACTTCCTTTTTCACAAAAATCTCCAAGCCAGACTTGTAAAGACTTCCGAAATGGTTTTTTAATGCTCGATTGAGGATACAACCCCTATACCGTCTACCAGCAAACCCTTGAAGGGTTTTGTGTGAGTCTGATTGTGTGTGTGTGTGTGTGTGTGTGTGTGTGTGTGTGTGTGTGTGAGCGAGCGCGCGTATACACGCATTTTTGTTTTTCACTTTTACAAACATTGTTTTGATCATCCGAGGCCGGGCCTCAGTCTTTGTGAAGTTTAAGAGGAGAGCCAGGAGCTTCTGAGCAACAGTTGAATTTGGAAAACTTTCTTTTTTGCGGCGAAAGCAAAGGGCTGGTTTTCTTTGCTATCCCGATAAATGCTGTTGATGAAGATGGACCTGTTGAACTACCAGTACCTGGACAAGATGAACAACAACGTCGCCATCCTGTGCTATGAAGGTAGCCGGTCCCGCCCGGAACCCCCGACCTGCTGCTTGTGCAGCGGCCACTCCTCCTCTCTGGGTTCCTGTTACCTTCTGAGCTGTGTCTTCTCTTCCCAAGAGTGTTTTGAAATAGGGTCTCACTGAGTTTCAGTACTGCGGGGGGTGGGGGAGGAAGGAAGGAAGGAAGAAAGGCAGGCAGGCAGGCAGGCAGGCAAATGTTGATGATGTACTTGGAATATAAAGTTTGTGCCTTAGCCGGGGAGGGTTCCCCAGGTGGTGGCTGGAGGAGGAGGCCGGGAAATCTAAGCTGTTGGAAGTTTGCTTTACGCCGGCAGCCTACCCTTTACAGCGTTAACTTTCTACGTTTCCTTCCAAATTCGTTTTGTTTCTTTGTAATTCCGTTAGTATTTATTTTAGGGGAAGAATTTCCAGGGCCCAAGTAAAAATTAAACATGTCGGTGTCTGGGACTGGGAGGAGGGGAGAGGAGGGGCCTTGCCTACTTATTTTTAAACACGCCACCGTCTACAGGACTCGTGTTTGTATTCCAACAGCGCTTTGGATTTTCATGTCGTGGGGGAACAAAAAGTTACAGTGAATTTTTGCTTTGGAGAGTGATTGTCCCAGACGATGAAGGACTTTTTATCCCTTTTGGGGGCCGGAAGGGCACCCGAGTCACCGAGTACAGGCCGGCTCTTTGTCTGGGTCCCCGTTTCCTGTACAGCCCTGACATCGAGGCTGGTTCCGTCTACACTCGGGTCCCTTGTGGAAGCGATTATACAACACACCAGCTGGAATGCTAAAATGAGCAGAAAAAAAAAGTTTAAAAAAGAACCCCCGAACTGGTTTGGAATTCTCCCTCCTCCCAGTAACCCTGGGTGTCTCCTCTGTGCCTCTTAGTGTTTCAAGCTGTCTCCGAGATTAGTGCGGAGAGAGAAGTTATTTCTTAATCTTTAGAAACATTATCTACGTGCGATTTGAAAAAGTGGTCATGGCCTTGGGTTTGAGTGGCCCGAGCGGAATCTCGGGGAAGTCAGCTGGGCAGGAAGAGCCTTTGCTGTTATAACCACAGACAAGTCCGGGAAACAGCTCCTTTCTGATTCAGCAGGGGCAGTTTCCATGTTCTCTCCCACAGTAAACTGGAAGTTTCTCTAGAAAAAAAAGCCAGCAGCAACAAAAGTTGGGGGAGGGGGCCGATTCACTTGTGCTTTTCATGGGAAAACTCCAGGTCTGTTTTCTTCGCTTCCCCCCCCCCCCCATTTAACTCTGGGTAAGGATATCGTGTTTAGAGGTTTGGGTAGTTGTGTTATTATTATCATCGTTGTTCTAGTGACTTAGGTGACTTGCTTTCTCTGAATCTTCAGTGTGAAGTCCCATCGAAAGTCACTAATTTCAAAAAGTTGATACCGGAAGCAGGTGATGGGGCTCCTTTCCCAAGGAAGTTAACATTTTGTTATTAGTTTGGGGAAACTTTCCCTCTCACTCCTCCTTGGTGACCAATAAATAGAAACTTTTAAGGCAATTTCTGTTACCTTTGTAATTTTAGATACTTTAAGGCGTGGTGGCCCACGCTTGTCATCCCAGCATTGGGGAGGCTGAGACAGGAGGATCGCGGTTCGCAGACAACCTCAGCTACTTAGTGAGGCCCTCCGCAACTCAGTGAGACCCTGTTTAAAAAAAAAAAAGAATGAAAAATAGGGCACAGGGTGTAGCTCGGAGGTTGAATGTCCCTGGGTTCTATTAGATTCCCCCCTAAAATATATATGGAGAGAGAGTTGAGGGTATAGCCCAGAGGTCGAATGTCCCTGGGTTCCATTAGACCCCCCCCCCACAATATATATATATATCCCCTGTACTGCAACAAATAAATAAATAAATAAATAATAAAAACCGAAACAGAACCCAGTGACCAGCTTACGAGAGAAATAGAAGGCTTGTTGGGAAATTGATACCAAATTAATTTTTTGTGTCTCCCTTTGGAGATGGGGTGAGGGGCGGGCTCTGGAAGGCCTGTCCAGACAAGAGGTGGCTGTAAGGGTTTTTTCACTAATCTACCCCGTCATTTGGTAGGAAGAAACTTTGCTTTTGAAAGTCAAGTAGGTAGACAGGATAATAGGATAACGTCTGCTTGGTTTAAACATCTGCTTCTCTTTTCTTTATTATGAAAGTTAACATTATTTTAAGACCAAAACACCTAACACAGGAAATAAAGAAAGGGACAGTAGAATGTGAGTTCTGTTGGGCGTGAGCTGTGAGGGCCGGGAGGTTACCTGGCGTGAACATGGCACCTATCTGGTCAGAACAGTAAACAGCTTAGAAGGTGGCACAGATCAGACGTGGGATTTTTTTTTTCTCCCCGTAAGAAAAGTTGGAACAGTTCTTCGTTTCAATCCAGCGTACTGAGAAGATTCCTTTGGACCATATCAGGTCCCCAGCATTCCAGGGGAAGTTATTTGAAAAACGAAACGCATGGTTGGCAGGCAGCGGCGTCCAGTTTCCTTTAGGGCGCGGGCAGGCGAGCCTCCTGTGCCTTCGAATGAGGGACATGCTAATTTCCTGACCGCCCAGCTCCTAAGATTACGATGGAGATGGGTGTTGCTTTATTTTCCAGGTTAGTGGTACCATTCTCCTTGGCTGTAGCAGACACAGCTCTCAGAGCTCCATGAAACCAGCGGTGTCTTCGCCGTCATTCTTTATTCTCTCTAGCAACTTGTAGGCCAATTGGCCTTTCCAGCCAGTTGTCCTGTGGCACGTAAGGCCTTCCTGGATTCTGCTTCAAAGAATCTACGCTAGATTTTATCCTGTTCTATTTGGTGCTGGGCTTTTGAACCTGGTGCAGGGAGGGCACCCCCCCCTACGCGAATCCATCCTCAGATGCGGCCTCCCAGGTACCCGCCTCTCACCAGAGTGGTCTGCAAAGTAGAATTGAAAAGAGAATGGGGGGGGGGCAGGGGCTGGCCACGACGAGCAGGTGTGGAGAGGAGGAGTGTTGGGCTAGGCCAGGAGAAGATAGGTGAATCTCGAGTCTGGCTAACTTCTGGGAACCAGCTGCCCTCACTAATGGTGAGCAGACGAGCCGGGCCCCTGCATGGCAGAAGCCTTCTGATTTATCGCCGCCGTGGCCAAGGGCTCCATCCCGGGCACCCCTTCTTGTTCTAGGCACAGCCACAGGAAGCCCAGATTTGCCCGGTCTCCAGAAAAAGATTATAGGCCAGATCAGTCGTATTTATTTCCTTATGAGCGAGCCCCGGTGGAAGGCTGGCTGGCAGCCTCCTGCAGGCAGGGCCGGCTGCCTTAGTGACCACCACGTGCCTGCACTCTGGAAGCGCTTTGAAACTGAGGCCGGCTCAAAGCAGCGCCCTCGGAAAGGCTGCTGTGTAATTTAGCGCCTAATTATAGTCTATCCCGCACCCTCCAATTATCTGATGCCTCAGAGCTGTTCAGGGTCTCAGACATCATCTGATACTTTCGCTTGTTTTTGTCAAGGAACCTGAGGCCCAGAGTGTCTTGTCTGTTCAGTTTCTCCCCTCCTTTTTGGTACTAGGGATTGAACCCAGTAGTCTTCGACCTCCAAGCAACACCCCTAGCCCTTCTGATTTTTTTTTTTAAACTTTGAAACAGGATCACTCTCAAGTTGTTAAGGGTCTCAGTAAATTTGTAGAGGCGGGCCTCAAACCTGCAATCCTCCTGCCTCTACCTCCCTAGTATTAAGATTACAGGCGTGTACCACCACACTCAGGTGTTTTTTTTTTTTTTTTTTTTGGTGGTACTGGGGTTCCTGGAAACCCTTCTACCTCCGGGCTACACTCCCAGACCATTTTTTTATATTATTTATTTGGAAACAGGGTCTCTTAAGCCAGTGCGGCTGGCTTCGAACCTGCGTGACCCTCCTGTCTCCGCCTCCCAAGCGCGGGAATTACAAGCGTGCGCCTCCACGCCCGGCACCACACTCAGCTTTAACCACCACACTCCATTTTGTCTGTTGCTGCTGCTTGAGATCATTGGGTGTCATGTCTCCTTGAGTCGTTAGTTCCTTGCCGTGGGGGCCGTGCTCCTGCCTGGCCGCCCTCCCCGCCCCTGCACAGGGGCAATATGCCGGCCTCCAGGGCACAGCCTCCGCTCTCCCGGCCTTGGTGCTGTGATTGGTCCAAGTTCCAAAGTGGCGGTGATGCTCTGGGAAGAGTGGGTGATGGTAACTGTGAAGGACCCACCTCGCTGAGGTTCCCGGTCTGTGCAAGCGGGAACTTAGTGTGCGAGGAGGAGGCCCGGAGAGTGAGCCCCCCAGGGAACAGGGAGCTGGTTACCGCTGGCTCTGTGCAACATGGCCGACGGTTATATTTACAGAATTACTTGGTGCCGAAAACTTAGGGCCTAATAAATGTGCTCATGGTCGGCTGTGGCTGTAAGCTGCTATTCATGATACTTTAATTATGGGTTAAGAGCCATTCGCGTGTAATTTGGTAGAAGAATTCTCTCCTCTTAATTTTGTAGTGTGATTTATATTGGGAGAAAGTAAGAATAAATTGCATCGTGTGATCGTCGCAAAGCTTAGGAGTATTTTGTGTTCCTCAGAACACTGTTTCAGAACAGTTATGATTGCTTCACCAGACAACTGTCATGTTAGATTTCTTTTTTAATCTGTATAGAAAGTGGGCTCACTCGAACGTTGCAGTGTGTGGTGAGAGCCTGGGAGGCCGGGAGAGGGAACCTCTTGTTTTCTGTGAGTCCAACCACCAGCAGTTTAATGGAGCCCGGTCCCATTGTTCTTTGTCTACGGAGCCGGGCAGCTCGGGAGCCTTGGGCACAGAGAGGGGAAAGGCCAAAAGCAGAGCCCTTTGCGTGGCCGCGGGGCCCAGCCCTGCGAATCAAGCGCTTGATGTGGCTGTATTCCACTGTGGGACATCTGTAACTGTTTTGCGGTGGAAATCCATTTCCCTTCAGTATTTCACAGGGGCGGGGTGGGGGAGGGAGAGAGGAGCTCGGTAAATAAAACATGCCCAGGTGAGCCCGGGAGGCCTGTGGGAGGGAGCCGGCCCAGCCAGCGTTCCTTCTGATTGCAGCCCGAGAGGGGAAGGCGTGGTCGTGGCCTTCTTCCATCCAGCTCCCGCCCTGGCTTCTCGGCCCCTTCTGGAAGGGTTGTTTTACTTGGCGGTGGTCCCTCTCCCCGAGCCCAGGGTTGGCTCGCTGTGGACGGCAGATTCGTCGTCCTTCCTCCTCCCGCTGGCTCCATCGCAGGGGTGCTTGGATTTGTGGCCGTGGCCATTTTTAAAAAATGTGCCATAAAGATACAGAGAAATCCCTGCGGGCTATGAGGGGCCTCGGAGCCTCTGTGTGGTTCTGCTTGACTGTGTGGGTGCCGCAGAACACTGGATTCTGTCATGCAGAAATGAGTTCCAGGTTTAGTGCCTCCCCGATAACAAACACATAAAACCAGTCTTACCAGGGCGCGTTGCTGGCTGTATCTGTCTCACCTCCCTGCATCTCATGTGTATTCTAGGGCGACTTGTATTTAATGGTGTCTGTGAGCTGCATATTTAGCTCATGGTAATTATCTAATAGAAGTTTGTAGTTGAAAAGAGGCCCTGCCCTGCCCCCCTTTTGTTTTATAAACAACCTCCTGTGTTAGGGCCCTCCCCCGAATATGATCATTGGTGCTTATTTTAAAAAGTGGAGCCTGAAAATGATTCTAACCACCCACCCCCCCCCCCGCAGCTTGCCCAAGCTTTCTTCTTTTTTTCCCCCCTCCCAAACATTGCACATTCTGCTAAGTTTTGGGGGAATTGTTTCTCTTGCCTGTCTTGCCCTCTCTTCTGCACCCCACCTCCCAGAGTTCTGTAGATTATTTAAGAGCATTGTATATAAAATATGTTTTAACCCTGATGTGAATCACTACCAGTTGAAAGTGTTTATTTACCCTAGATAAAATAAAAAATCTGTTCTTACAGTTCTCTCAAGCTTGTCGCTATTTATATGACCTTTCCAAAGGCTTAACATTTCACCGGGTTCATTTGCAAAGATGTCAGTAAATGTAACCAACTGAAATATATTTAATGAGGGCTCAGAGAAGATGCATCACTATCCTTGTGTTACTCACGATCCATTCTCTTACGCGTGTAAGGGATACCTGGAATGTGTCAGCTGTGGAATGTGTCAGGAGCCTCTCCCCTCCCTCTTCTCCTCCCCTTCCTCCCTTGCACACACAGCATTTTTTGTTATGAAATACTTTGTACGTAAAGAAAAATGGATAGAACATATGTGTACCTTACTATTAAAAAAAAAAGAACAACCTTGGAACCATGGCCAGATCACAAAATAACGTATTGCCTCTTCTCTTGATCAACATGCCTCCCAGACCCACGAAGTTATCTCAGTTGGAAACTGCTTTCCTTTATATCTTTACCCTCTACGTAACTCTAAACAAAACACGGGCAATTTGTTTTGTCCGATTTTAAAAATTTTGCCGAGCTCTAAATAATTGAAACTACCTTGAATGCCATCTTTTTATTTCGGTGCCGGGGACTGAACCCAGGGACTTGTACACGCGCTGAGCGCGTGCTCTGCCGCGGGGCCACGCCCTCAGCCCTGGTAAGTTCTCTTGGGAGAGTGGGAAGGTCCTCCGAGGCTGCCTGCTCCCTGGGAATCCAGTGGCCTCCGAGCGGAGCGAGGGGGAGCTCGGCTGTGGAATCACACAAACGCCCCCCGTGTTCTTGACAGTCACCTGCTGCGACACTGCTTATTAAATAGAGCTCATGGCGCTCCTCTCCCGAGCTGTTGTTTTCAGCTACTATTTCCTTCACATTCCTCACCACCTGGTAAAGCCCTCCCACCACCCCTGCCGGTATGGAAAATTGTGTGTCAGGAAAATTCTGCACCATTCTGGGGCGTGCAAAGTGGCGGCGCACGTCTGGAGGTGTGTGGCTCAATCAGGGTCTGAGCGGCAGCTTTAATTCTGCATTAATAAGCAGTTTGCTTAAGGCTGAGACTTGCTACAAGTCAACCTTGTGATAGTGCCAGGGTTTTTTGGATGCTAGAGCAGGGACTTTTGGATACACAGAAAAAGCTTAAATTGCTCCAGTGTCCAAACAATGCTCGACATTGTGTAGAGGTGGCTGTTAGCGAGCACCAAATATCTGGAACAAGAGTCGGCATTATGCACCCTCTAAATTATGAATGAAAAAGAATTATCCATATGGCTTGCTCTTGGTTTTCTCTTTTACATGTTTTGCATGAAAATAGTTGCCTATTAATTCTTCTTGGCTAATGATTCGATTTAAATAAAATGGATTCCAGAATTTAATGGCTGGCTACAGATGTGCCCTGCCAAGCAATTTAGCAGAGTTGTTTACACTACCCACAATCCAGCTGGACAGTGTCTGTATTTCTTTCCTGATAACAGCTAAGGGGGTGATGAGTGCACATTTCTGGACATTTTTCACCCCTTTGAAAATAAACACATCTTCCATCAATGCCAGGAGTATTCAGGTGACAGGGATTCATTAAAAGTTTGATGTCAGTTCAGTAGCTTTTCCCCATTACCCATTTTCTTCCATTTTTACTATTCGAGTCCCTGTAAACTGTTGTTTTTCTGATGAACAAATGATAAGCCATCAGCTGACCCCACAAAGAACCCTTGTTTTATTTTCCTGCTGAAAAGCCACGACCCACCTGCTAATGCTTGCATTTTCACCCCTGAGAGTGATTTGGGCGCTAGTTAAGGAGTACGAAGTGACAGCCATCCCAAGCTTTGAGTCGAAGGCAGGAGGACGGCAAATAGCAGTCAGCCTCAGCCTAAGACCTGCGGAAGGCTCCCCAGCGCCGCTCGGGTGAGCAGGACCACTGGGTCCTGAGACCAGGGCGGGAGGCGTCTTTCTGTGACAGGCTTCACACCAGCGCCAGAGGCTCGCCCAGCCTGGCTCCTGGTGTTGAGTGAGAACCTTCGCCTGGCTCTCGCTTGTCGGCGGCGACGAGGGGATGGAGGAGGACCATCCCGTAGAGCGCGAGGAGCTGTAGATCGCCCGCTCTCGCCCGCCGTCTTCTCCCCGGCTCTGGGAAGGGCTGTGCCATCGCTTCGCGCCCAGGGACTTGCTGGGGGATCGACTTGGTTTCCAGCTTGGCCTTCTTCCTCTCCTGCTTCTTCCCTTGCTGTGTGCATACACAGATCTCTCCCAACTCTAAACCAAGAACAAGGGCTTGCCTGAATCCTCCTTTCCCTTCCAGTCCTTAAGACTCTTTGTTGCCATCTATGTTATTAGAAGGCGGCGGCCAACTTTACCTTTCTGTCCATTTTCGCTGTAGTCTGCTTGCTCTCAGCTGATTTGTATGGATTGACTGATTGATTGATTGATTGATTGATTGTGGTACTGGGGATGGAACCCAGGGGCATTCTCCTCCGAGCTACACCCCCAGCTTTATTTTTATTCTTTATTTTGAAACAGGGTCTCACTGAGTTGCAAAGGCCTCACTAAGTAGCCGAGGCTGTCCATGAGCCGCGATCCTCCTGTCTCAGCCTCCAAAATGCTGGGATGACAAGCGTGCTCCAACAAGCCTGGTTTCAACTGATTTCTTTTTAAAACTGATTTTAAAGCTTTTTTTTTTTTAAATTAATGTGCTGATTGTACGTGTTCCTGGGGTTTGGTGTTGATTGTACGTGTTCCTGGGGTTTGGTGTGATATTCCGGCGCACGCACCGCCATCCGGTGGCTGCTCCCGCGGCCCCATGGCTTCGGAGGACAGATCGCCAAGCGATATCCTAGTTGTGAGTTCAAATTAGGATTTTGTTGGTCTGTCTCTTGGTGCTGGCTCCTCCCAGACTCTTAAAACTCTTGCCTCCCTTGGCCTGAATACTTAACCGAGCGCCTCCTTCCTTGGGAGGGAGGTGCCAGCAAGCCCCATCTCTCAGCAGGGCTTTTGTTGGGGTCCTAGGTGGGTTAGGAGGGTTTAAAAGAGCAAGACGGTTGGGCGTGGTGGCGCACGCTTGTGAGACAGGAGGACGGCGCAGGTTCGAAGCCAGCCTCAGCTACTTGGTGAGGCTCTCAGCAACTTCGTGAGGCCCTGTTTCCAAATAAAGTATAAAAATAGGTCTGAGAGTATAGCCCAGAGGTAAAAAGCCTCTGGGTTCTACCCCTAGTACCACCCCAAAATATAATAAATAAATAAATGAATGAATGAATAAGCAAGACAGGCTGATGAACGTTTTTATTTTTATTTTTTATTTTTTCGGTACTAAGGGTGGAACCCAGGGGCATTCTTCCTCCAAGCTACACCCCCAGCCCTAGTTTCTTTTCTGTTCCTTATTTTGAAACAGGGTCTAAGTTGCAAAGGGCCTCCCTCGCCGAGTAGCTGAGGCTGTCCGTGAACCGCGATCCTCCCGTTTCAGCCTCCCAAGCACTGGCATTACAAGTGTGCGCCGCCACGCCTGGCCTGGCGAGCATTAAAAGCAAACCGTCATTGCCATCGGAGAATGGGTTGGAAAAGATTAGAGATGACATAGAAATAGGAGGGAGCCTGCCCGCAGGTACTTGGAAGGCTCAGGCAGAGGAATCAAAGGTTTAAGGCCAGCTGCGGCAACTTTGCGAGACTGTGTTTCAAAATGAAACCAACTCAGCCCGAGGCGGGAGAGTAGAGGAAGACTTGTGCTGGCTCAGGTGAAAGATGGTAGTTGTCAGGGAAAGAAGAGAGGCCGTCTACAAGATGCTAAGGGAGAAGACCAACAGGCAGGCCGGCGAGGGCAGAGGCAGAGGAGGAGAGAGACGGCACCTCTGGGGCCCGCAGCTCCAACAGGCAGCCGGGCCAGAGCCCAGGAGCCCAGAAGCAGGCCGCGTCCTGGGGTGAGGGCGCGGGCTTGGTTCCTGAGATCCTGAGCTGGAAGTCCCTCGCGATCTCAAGGAAGAGCTCAGTGTTAGAAAGTTGGGCCCGAGCTCAGAGGAGAGGCCGCTGCTGAGATACCAATAAATAAGATGTGGGACAGGGGGTCTGAGATGCTCCGGGCGAGAGTCGCCTCGGGTGGAGGGCCGAGGGCGCTGAGGGGTCCTGGAGCTCTTCTCTCGCCCGGGTCCCTCAGTCTTCTCCATGACCGTAACCATCTTACACCGGACGCCCACCTCTATCATGGCCCCTTCTGGGCTTCCTCTGTGCCCCCGAGCCTCCCTCTCACTCATTTCTGCCGCCTGGCCCTTCGCATCCAGCCGCGCCCCTCTCTGGCCCTTGCCCTCCGTCCTCCCCCTCAGCGGGCTCCTCCCCAGGTGTCCAGAAGCACCGCACAGAGGCATCTCCTCGGAAGCGCTCCTCAGCCCACAGGATGTGCTTAGAGCGGGCGGGAGGCCGTGAACCCAGGGCCCGCAGCAGAGGTGCAGCGGGCAGGTGGGTGGCGAGGGGCCGCCCCACCGAGCCCGCCTTCCGGTCACTTGCCTCTGAGCCGCCTGTGAAACGCGCCCCTCATTTACAGGAAGGGATCTCATGTCTGTTACAGGCGCAGGCGGCGCTGTTGTATGTGCCAGGGTTACATCTGTTACTAAAATGGACAGCAGGAGCCCCGGGCTCTAAGGAGTTCAGTCTAGCAGGGAGACACCAGGAACGGGCAAAGGAAAGATAATCTCAGGTTAGAGAAAGTGGCGTGACCCTGGGGGCCTCTGTTAGTGGAATACTGTTTAAAATAATTCGATCTGAACTTTAAAGCACCTGCTTTATTTTCCAACTTGAGAACACAGATTTGAATGGGTGATTTACTTGTTCTCTGGACTTACGGGCTGGGGGGAGCTTTAAGAGTCTAGTAAGGAAACCTTAAAAGGTTTCTCTTACAAGTATAGGACCTTCTACCTGATCTCTTAGCTGTATTTGTAGAGGAGATCACCTCAGTTTATTCCCATCCCGTTCTATTGGGAACTAACGTTAACAAAAGTATTGACCATCTTTGTGTCTTTATGTCTTTATTTTATTTTATTTTTTTATTTTTTTATTTTTGGTGGTACTGGGGTTCCTGGAAGCCCTTCTACCTCCAGGCAATTTTGGTGGTACTGGGGTTCCTGGAAGCCCTTCTACCTCCGGGCTACACTCCTAGACCTACTTTTACATTTTTATTTTGGAAACAGGGTCTCCTAAGCCAGCGCGCGCGGCTGGCTTCGAACCTGCGCATCCTCCTGTCTCTGCCTCCCAAGCGCGGGGATTACAAGCGTGCGCCACCACGCCCGGCTTATTTTTATTTTTATTTTTTGCAGAGCTGGGGATGGGACCCAGGAGCATTCTACCTCCGAGCTACACCCTCAGCCCTATTTTTTATTCTTTATCTTGAAACAGGGTCTCACTGAGTTGCACAGGGCCTCACTAAGTAGCCGAGGCTGTCCTCAAACTATGATCCTCCAGTCTCGGCCTCCCGAGTGCTGGGATGACAAGCGTGCGCCACCACGCCTGGCTCATCTTTGTGTTTTTAAGGGGTGACCTCGCCAGGCCTTGGTGGTGCATGCTTGTGATCCCAGTACTTGGGAGGCTGAGACAAGAGGATCATAGGTTGGAGGACAGCCTCAGCAAATAGTGAGACTTTCATCAACCGAGTGAGAGGTCGTGTTTCAAAATAAAAATTTAAAAACTAGGGCTAGGGATGCAGCTTAGAGATAGAATGCCCCTGGATGCTACTAATGCATATATATATATATATATATATATATATATATATATATATATATATATATATTTCCTTTGGATTCTTATAAATGATATGTATTTACAGTGAGGAAATACCATGGATATTTTTTTTTAAGGCTGAGAGCTAGGAGTGGTGGCTTGTTACTTCAATCCCAGCAGTTTAGTAGGCTGAGGCAGGAGGATTGCAAGTTCAAGGCTAGCCCGGGTGACTTAGGGAGATTTTTTCAAAATAAAAAATAAAAAGGGCTGGCTCAGTGGTAGAACACCTCAGGTTCAATCCTTAGTACTGTCCCCACCCCCCAAAAAAAAAGAAAAAGCAAAGCTCAAGAAGTCGTGTTAATTGGGTGTTCCTGAACTACTCTGGCCAGCCCTTGAGAGCCAGTTCCTACATTTTGAGCCAGGAATGGTGGTGCATCTGGGAGGCTAAGACGGGAGGATTGTGGTTCGCAGCCAGCCTCAGCTACTTAGTGAGGCCCTCCGCAACTCAGTGAGACCCTGTCTCAAAGAATAAGCGGCGTGTGGTGGCACACGCTTGTAATCCCCGCGCTTGGGAGGCGGAGACAGGAGGATCGCGCAGGTTCGAAGCCAGCCGCGCTGGCGTAAGAGACCCTGTTAACAAATAATAAAAAATATATAAAATAGGTCTGGGAGTGTAGCCTGGAGGTAGAAGGGTTCCATCCCCAATACCACCCCCCCAAAAAAAAGTCACTTTTTTTTTTTGCAGGTCTGGGGATGGAACCCAGGGGCATTTGACCTCTGAGCTACAGCCCCTGCCCAATTTTTTATTCTTTGTTTTGAAACCGAGTCTCACTGAGTTGCAGAGGGCCTCGCTAATAAGTAGCTGAGGCTGGCCGCGAACCGCGATCCTTTGGTCTCAGCCTCCCCAATGCTGGGATTACAAGCATGCGCCACCACGCCTGGCAAAAAAGTCGCATTTTGTTTAAGCCTAGCTTTTGGGGAAATCAGGATGACTTAAATTTTGGTTGTGTGTGGTTGAACTTGGGATATTCAAACTGGCCTCTATATTTTTTTTTTACTTATTAATATTTAACGGTTCATACCTTTCGATCTGGGCTGAGCACGCGGATCAGGATGTAATGCACGCCCATCGCCCTGAGCTCCCACACTCCCTCTCCGGGCAGCGCGCACCTCCTTCCCCCCAGCCGCAACCTTGACCTCGGCAGCCATAAGTGAGTGTGCCCTGCTCGTGACTTCCATATCCAGAGTCGCTCGGATCCACCTTCTCACTGACTCTCGTGCCCTCGTGTATTATTTTTGAGAATCCTCTGTATTGCTTTATAGGTCTTTTATCTTGTCACATTATAGTCCGCCATGTGAGCGCATCACAGCTGGCTTATCTCTTCCAAGACTGATGGGCATTCGTGTTGTTTCAGGTTTTCAACTCTAGGGATACAGATGCTCTGAACAGTTTTTACTGATCGAAACATGCACAGGATGTTTTAACCATTTTTAGGTGTCCAGTCCAGCAGTGTCAAGCACATCCCCTCTGTGTACAACCTCCATACAAGCCTTTTGTAGACATATGTACACATTTCTTTTCCTTCCTTCCTTCCTTCCTTTTCTTTCTTTCTTGGTGGTACTGGGGTTCCTGGAAACCCTTCTACCTCTGGGCTACACTCCCAGACCTATTTTATACTTTTTTTTTTATTATTATTTGGAAACAGGATCTCTTAAGCCAGCGCGGCTGGCTTCGAACCTGTGCGATCCTCCTATCTCCGCCTCCCAAGTGTGCGCCGCCATGCCCGGCTTGATTCTCTTATTTTGAAACAGGGTCTCACTAACCTGCAGAGGGTGGCTTCGAACCCAGGATCCTCCCATCTCAGCCTCCCAAGTACTGGGAGGGCAGGTGCGCGCCCACCGTGCCCGGCTTGTTCTCTTTTCCCACAGGGGCGAGCCGTCCGGCGCTCGGCACCTTCGTCATTGTGAGTCTTTACAGTTTTAGCCCTGCTGGGAAATTTTGGACAATAGTAAGGTGTTGTTCCTTGTTGAGATTCATTGCCCATTTCAGGATTTGCTATAATGGTAATGACTGGTACCATGGGAAAAAGACATATTCCCCGCTTGTAGCCAGCGTGTGCCCAAGAGGGGCTCGCGCATTCCTCGTCTCGTGGCAGGGCAGGGGTAGTGGCTGGGCATTGTCAAAGGAGGGGTCGTTTTTCCAAACGAGTGCGTCCGAGCCAGGGAAACCGGATTGAAGGGTGTAAGGGACGCCGGCGCGGCGCAGAGGACCCTTTTTCGGGAACGCTTTCCTTGGTTCTTACTTTGCTTTCTTTCTTGTTTGGTAGCAATTCATCCAACCAACAGCCTGTTAGAATAAAGCCCAAGGATTAAGCTTTCTAAGCTCCGGCTTGATTCAGCCTCTGGTTCGCCGGCCGTGCCGGCATGGCGGCGCACACCTGTAATCCCAGGACTTGGGAGGCTGAGACAGGAGGATTGTGGGTTGGAGGCCAGCCTCAGCAAGGAGTGAGACTCATCAACCTAGTGAGACCCTGTTTCAAAAATAAAAATAAAATCGGGCTGGGGGTGTAGCTTGGATGTAGAATGACCCTGGGTTCCATCCCCAGTGCCAGATGAATAAACAAGTAAGGTGGTCAATGATTACGAAAATATTATAAAAATGTGTGTGGGTGTCCCTAAATAGACGTGTATGTACACTTGTGTACATATGTGTGTGTGTGAGCAAACACTGGATAGATGTGTATACATATGTGTACATATATAGATACCTATATGTAAATCTCTACATATAGATGTATGTTTTTGTGTGCACATTGCATGCGCCCACATGTAAAGCACACGGAGCGGCCCCCATTTCCAGACATAATGCTTTGTAACTGTGCCTATAAAATGAAGAGCTGCTTTGTCTTTTGTCTTTTGTGGTACTGATGATGGAGCCCAGGGGCCTTCTGCCTCCGAGCTACACCCCCAGCCCTATTTTGTATTCTTTATTTTGAAACAGGGTTTCACTGAGTCGTGAAGGACCTCACTAAGTAGCCGAGGCTGTCCGCGAACCGCGGTCCTCCCGTCAGCTCCGGAGCGCTGGGATGACAAGAAGGGTGCAGCACCACGCCCGGCTCGGCTACTTTGTTCAAGGCCATTCTGAAGTGAATTTTTGGAGTCGAAAACACCTTTTTGGAGCCCGGCGTGGTGGCGCACGCTTGGAATCCCAGCGCTTGGGAGGCAGAGACAGGAGGATCGCACAGTTGGAAGCCAGCCTCAGCTACTTAGTGAGACCCTGTTTCCAAATAAAGTATAAAAGAGGTCTGGGAGCATAGCCCGGAGGTAGAAAAGCCCCTGGGTTCCACCCTCAGTACCACACAAACAAAACCCCACCTTTTAGTCAGAGACAGTGTTCCTTTGCATAAGGAGGTTCAGGTCAAGCTAGAACAACTGTTTGAAAATGACAACACTCAGTGCCCATTTACCAAGAACTTTGTGTGTGTGTGGTACCGGGGATGGAGCCCAGGGGCATTTGACCTCCGAGCTACCCCCCAGCCCGACAGATCATTTGGTTTGCAGATTTGCCCTTGAATCTAGAAAGTGGCTGTGGTCTCAGACATATGGTAAGACCCTCTAGAGCAGCAGTAGAGTCGTTTTAGTATCTCAGTGATGTTTTCTTTTCAAAGATCTATGTCTAATTTTATGTGGATCCATATTAAATATGGTTCGAATCAAATGTCATCCGTCCTAAACCATAATGGATTATAAACTAAGCTTTCTCTAATTTTGTTCTTAGTTGTCATAGAGTCAGATAAGATGGGCTTAGAAAAGCTACTTGTAATATTTATTTATTTATTTATTTATTTATTTATTTATTTATTTATTTTGGTGGTACTGGGGTTCCTGGAAGCCCTTCTACTTCTGGGCTACACTCCCAGACCTATTTTTACATTTTTTTATTTGAAAACAGGGTCTCCTAAGCCAGCGCGCGCGGCTGGCTTCGAACCTGCGCGATCCTCCTGTCTCCGCCTCCCAAGCGCGGGGATGACAAGCGTGCGCCGCCACGCCGGCTTACTTGTAATATTTAAATGAAATACCTGTAATATACAGTCATCATGAACGATCCATTCTGTCAAGAGTGCCTGTTGGAAAACAATTTGGGACAAATGGGAAAAAAATCCCACAAAACTCTGGCACTGTTGAATTTTTAGAAGGAGAAACCTTTAGAAGTGGGACACGTGATTCTTTCTGGATATGTTGTGTTAGTTAGCTCTTTGTTACTGTGACAAAATACCAGAGAGAATCAGCTTTTAATAAGGGAGAAGTTTGTCTTGGTGCACAGTGTCAGAGGTTTCAGTATAATTGCTTGGCCCTGTGGCTTTGGGCCTGTGGCAGCAGAGTACATCATGGCAGGAGTGGAGGAGGCCTGTTTACCTCATGGTGGCTGGGAAATGGAGAGAGAGACAAGAAGGGTCCAGTGTTCCAATGTCCCCTGCAGGGGCACACTCCAGTGACCTTCCTTCACTAGGCTCCACCACCTCCAGCAGGGCCAGAAGCTGGTGACCCCAGCCTTCAACCCATGAGCTTTTGGGGGTCACACAACAGATAAGCCCATGTTAATTTTTTATATCTATTACTCGTATTGATGAAATGAGATGTTTTAAAAGGCGGATTTACTGTTTCCTTGAGCACATTCCTGGTGCGCAGCTGGGAGAAGGGTTGTGGCGGCTTTGTGGTGGTTTTTATTTAAGCCCAGGAGCTGGCTGGGAGAGTGCTGATGGTTCTGGGTTTTGCCTTGTCTTTGTTTTGCCCTGGGGAGCCAGCCCAGGGCCTCCCCCACCCTGAGCCCCGCGATGGCGGTTCTCTTTGTTTCCATTGTTCTGGACTTGTGGAGTCGGCCGGTATAGACTCTGCCTCTTGAGCTCCATCTTGGGCAGCACGGTGTCGCTCTGCGGAAGACATGTCGGAAGTGCGTGCTGCTTATAACGAGAAGGACGGACAGTGGCAAGGCTGTTTTCCACACGGGGAAACTGAGGCACCAACTTGGGGGGAGAAGTTGCTTAGCGAAGTGTCTGATCTCTAAAGAGGTGAACATTTTATTTATTTTATTTTTTGGTACTAGGGATTGACCCGGGAGCATTCTACCTCCAAACTGTACCCCCAGCCGTATTTTTTTAAATTCTGAAATGGGCCGGGCGTGGTGGCCCACACTTGTCATCCCCGCGCTTGGGAGGCTGAGACAGGAGGATCACGTAGGTTCGAAGCCAGCCTTGCTGGCTTAAGAGACCCTGTTTCCAAATAAATATAAAAATAAGTCTGGGAGTGTAGCCCGGAGGTAGAAGGGTTTCCAGGAACCCCAGTACCACCAAAAAATAAAATAAATAAATAAATTAATTAATTAAATTAAATTCTGAAATGGGTCTCTCTAGGTGAAAAGAGTCTTACTACTTGCTGAGGCTGGCCTCCAACCTGCAGTCCTCCTTTCTCAACCTCTCAAGGACTGGGATTACAGGCGTGCACCACCACACTTTTAAGTAATTAAGTAGGG
>NC_137808.1:6970498-7188069 GCF_963383645.1 Muscardinus avellanarius
GGAGAATGTTGTTTGACTTCAGCAGACGACACCTATTTTTAACTCTGCTGAAACAAAGATCCTTCTATCCTTCCTGTTATTTCTTTTTCTTCTCTCTCTCCATATATATCTCTATCTTTCTCTCTTTCTCTCTCTCTTTCTCTTTTTTTTTGCGGTACTGGGGGTAGAAGTCAGGGCCATTCTACCTCTGAGCTACACCCCCAGCCCTATTTTTTTATTCTTTATTTTGAAACAGGGCCTCACTGAATTGCAGAGGGCCTCACTAAGTAGCTGAGGCTGGCTGCAAACCACAATTCTCCTGTCACAGCCTCCCAAATGCTGGGATGACAAGCGTGCGCCACCACGCCCGGCTAGCTTCCTGCTATTTCTTCCCATTCTCCGCACGTCGACAGTACTTTGATGTGACCCCAGTGGGTGTCTGTGTCACCACGAGAGGCTTACGCATGTGGGTTAATGTGGCAGCGGGGATCTGGATGCGTTTGAGGTCTCTCCCATCTCCTCCACCTTCAGTCCCCACCGCAGTCCTCCTGGGTCTGACGTACACGTTCTGCCGTGAACAGCGGTTTGCCTCTGCCAAGAAAGGTTGGTGGAGTGGCCATTTGCGGTCCATAGCTGAAGTGCCAGGTGTTGAATAGATGACACTTCTCAGGCTGGGCAGCCCTGGGAGGGTCTTCCCAGGCTTCGGGTCTCCGTCCAGCAAACGGGGACCTCTCCTTTGCATCTGTCCCTGATAGGATGGTACCTCAGAGACGGAGGGTGCTGCAGTTGCTGATGCCAGGGTCCCCGGACAGCATGCCCCAAACGAGATCGCCAGGGAGCTGGACTCCAGAGGTGAACGGCTCTGGGAGAGTAAGAAGCCCAGAGAACTAACCCTGAGCTATAAATGTCAGTGGCTGCAAACCACTAGTCGGTTTAACTTGCCAGCAGTTAATATAGTCTAGACCCAAAATTAGAATGCTGCAGTATTGCTCTACTTCTTCCTTAGCCTAATTACCATTGACCTCATGTCAAGGCTGAAACCATTTCAGAGCGTTCCAGCCTGGGAACGGTTTAGCCATCGCCAGCTTGGTTTTAAGGAAAACACGCTGGCAAAACATATGTAGGATCTGCAGTCTCTTAATGCCGTGACATCGCAGTTCTTTGTTTTGTAAAAGCGTTAAAAGAAGGCTTTGGGGAGATGGGCTGAATTCCCGAAACGCCAGAACATCTGAGGTGAGCGTCACTGTTCCCGAGTACCGGGCCGGCTACCCGGGCAGTATGTGGTCGTGTGTTTGCCTGGGGGCTGGGCCGCCTCTCTCAGGTCAGGCTCACCTGTCACGGGGCAGGCTTTTAGAAGAACAGTTATAATCAAGTCCATGTGCCTTTATAAAGAGGTAGGGATAATTCAGGGGAGGGCAGGGAGTTGGGTTTGGTGTGAGGGGTGGAAGTCTAGGCGGGCGAGGCAGTCAACAGGGCAGATCCACGAGATGGCCACATATGGCCCCAAATATGCGAAAACGTGGAGGCTGGCGCCTGAAAGGCGATTCTGGGATTGGCGGATTGGGGTTTCTGAAAACCCTAATGGGTTGGAAGTAGGGGGGGGCACTCTAGTTTGTCTTAAGATGGGACCCAGGGGCATTCTCTCTCCAAGCTACATCTCTAGCCCTATTTTTTAATCCTTTTATTTATTATTATTATTATTTTGGTGGTACTGGGGATGGAATCCAGGGGCCTTCTACCCCTGGGTTACACTCCCAGACCTATTTTTATATATTTTGTTTGGAAACAGGGTCTCGCTAAGTTGCTACTCACTAAGTAGCTGAGGCTGGCTTTGAACCTGCGTGATCCTCCTGTCTCAGCCTCCCAAGCGTGGGATTACAAGCGTGCGCCACCACGCCCAGCAGAAGCAAAAACTCTTTTTAAATGGAGTTGTGCACAGTTTCAGAGATGCCTGCGTCTTCAACAATTCTTGAACCTTTTTTTTTTTTTTAATAATCATTCAAGTAATTCATTAATTTTTTGGTGCTGGACGTTGAACGTATCATGAAACACAGAGGCAGTTTAGTGACTCCTGAGTCCTGGGGTTACAAACATGCACCGCCACTGCCCAGCTCCAGTTTAATTTCTGCAAGTGTGAAAATGATGCCCCTGCCTGTTCTTTTGAGTGACCCAGCCCTCTTCCCAAGCTGTGGGGACGGTGGAAACTGCCTTTGTTGTTCGCAAGGATCTGCCCTAGGAATGTCTCCCTGCAGCCGGTGCCCCTGCCATCAGCCCGCCTGGCTCAGCTGCGCCTTTGAAGTGGCCCACAAGCCTTTCATCTGGGGTCATTTTCACTTAATGACAGCCTGGCCTTTGATCAGCTCGGTTTCCCTCTTTCTTTGGCTTGGGGATAAGTCACTTGGAGGGGAAGAGAGACCTGAAGTAGACCCAGAAGCAGCAGGCTTTCTGAGCACAATGGCTGTTAACCCTCATATCTTAAGTAAATACACTGAAGGGGAGGCGGCCCTTCCTGGCCTCTCATTGATAAAATTGGCTCATGGAGTTATGTAAACTGGAAAAGGGAGGCAGGAGAGGGCCTGTGGAAAGGAGTAGAAATGAAGCATCAACAATGCGCAAGTGTTTTGAATTGTTTAATTAGGGGGCCCCCTCCCCCTTCATCTTTACGTTGGCATAGAAGGCTTGTCAATAGGCTGGGCATGATTTTGTTTTATTCTTTTTTAGATATTTTATGACCTTTTTTTTGGGTGGTACTGGAGATGGAACCCTTCTCCGGGCTACACTCCCAGACCTATTTTATATTTTTATTTGGAAACAGGGTCTCTTAAGCCAGCGAGGCTGGCTTTGAACCTGTGCGATCCTCCTGTCTCCGCCTCCCAAGGGCGGGGATTGCAAGTGTGCTCCACCACGCCCGGCCTTTATTCTTTATATTGGAACTCACTAAGTTCTGGCAGTGAACTTATCTCAGCCTCCCAAGTGCTGGGGCTATAGGCATCTGACACCATGCCGGGCAGTTTTTAAATTTTTTTTTTTAAGAGACAGGGTCTCACCTCTGTTGCCCAGGCTGGTCCTGGACTTCTGTGCTTGAGAGATCTTCCTGCCTCAGCCTTCAGTGTAGCTGGGACGACAAGGTATGCTACCGCACCTGGTTAATAGTAATCAGGGTTTAAGGGTGTGGAGATGTAGCTACATATATTCTCCCTATACTCTACGTGGCTCAGCATCCTTTTAGGCTCCAGTTCAAATAGCCACTGTTTTAATAGCCACTTAGCTTTTCTTTTTCTTTCTTTTCTTTTCTTTTTTTTTTGGTCTGGAAAATTCAAACATCTTTTAGTAGATGTAAATATGATGTAGATTTTTTTGTGTGTAAACTGTAATTATCTGTAAAATATTTATCCATAAAAGAAACCTATAGTACACTGCTTACTCTAAGAAAAAACACAACCCAACACCACTCATTTAACGAAGGGTTCCTAGCACTTTTTGAAGAGCTGGCTTATTTTGCGGAAGGTAGATTCCGTTTGGGTGAGCTGGGAGTCTCTGTTCGGGCATTCCCTCTAGGCGTGCGTGAGGTGGAGATGTCTGCTTTCCGTGCGGACAATTCAGATGTTGCTGGGGAAGTATTGATCGGATGAACGCTGATTAACCACGTGCAACCGGAAACCCTTAGCACAGCCATTACCACTAGAAAAGTAGACATTTAACTACTTAACGAAAATGAGTTCTGGCATACTGAGTAAAACTCTAACTCTAAAAACACTCACTGTCTTATAGATTAAAAATGTCAGTGATGAGAGCGAAAATGTGGGTGTAGAGGGTTAATTCAATTTTTGTTAAGTCAGCCTTCGGGACGTAAGTGTGGGTTACCCTGCCAACTCGATCTCTGTCCTTTAATATGTCGGTAGGCTAGGGATGAAGGCCGCTTCCCGGCCTCTCTGGCCCATACAGCTTCTCAGCTTAGAAGGAAGGAGAGTCCAGTGCCCAGCAGCACAGTTGCTGGGTGGGGACGGGCCCTGCCCGCTTTGAAAAGGCCGGGTGCATCCACCAGCCGAAATGCTGCCCTGCGTCCGGCCCTGGCACTGGCAGTGCTCCCTCCTCCCGGCTGTGCGCCATGCCCGTCGCAAGCCCCTGCCCACGCCTGCCCATGTGTCCACCCAAGACACCGCCAGGCTCAGAGGCCCCTCAGGTGTGTCAACGCGCCACACTCCCTGCCAGCTGCCAGCCACTCTGGTCTGCCTTGCTCTGCGGGGGCTTGGAGTCCTCTGTTGTCTGACCCACCGTCTGTCTGTCCAGCCTCCACTCTTGGCACCAGGAGAAGTGAGTCCCCTGATCCAGAAGGACCGGCCTTATGCACACACGATCTTATTCTCCTTTGCACACATGGGCGCCCCCAGCAGGAACACCCAGGCCCGCCGTCTCCAAGGGCTCCAACCCGGCCTGCTTCTCAGGGCCACATCTCCCTCATAGACAGTGTCCACAGCATCCATCACTCGCGCTCTCTGGTTCTGGACATGGAATGAGGCTTTTCAAATTCATGAATATTTTAAAGCCTTATCCATTTCAGTGATGAATATGAGAAATATTGATATAAACTGTATACGCAAAAGCTCTTTGGGAACTTTAGAGAATTTTTTTGGGTAACATCTGTATTGAGGTGTGATTCATCTGCCATATTGATTCACCCTTTTTTTTTGGTGGTACTGGGGATGGGACCCGGGGGCATTCTACCTCCAAGCAACACCCCCAGCCCGATTTTTTATTCTTTATTTTGAAACGGGGTCTCACTATGTTGCCAAGGGACCTCATTAAGTAGCTGAGGCTGATGCAAACCACGGTCCTCCTGTCTCGGCCTCCTGAATGCTGGGATGACAAACCTGCGCCACCACGCCCGGCTCGATTCACCCATGTAAGGAGCATCTTTTTTTTAGTTGTTAGTGTTTTTCTCTGTAGCTATCAGCTATGGCTTATCACACCACTAACACTAACGTTCTTTTTGGCAAAGACCAGATCTTTCTGCGCCCCCTTTCACGTGAAGATGTCGCACCCCAAACAGGCCATGTCCCGTCCGGCTGCAGCCGTGGCCCAGTGTCTTGCTTTGCAAGTAAAAGGTGCTTAATAAATGCTGGGAGATCAGTAATGACAAAATGCATGCCCCTCAGTGTCTGCAGGAGAGAGAGATGGCTGGTAGCAAAATCTGTGCGTACCGCCTCGTCCAGGCCGCAAAGCTCAGCCTCTCAGGAGTAGGGTGACCTGGTGGCAGCTGCCGTCTGATGTGGCCAGCCAGGAGCACCAGAATCACTCCTCCTTTGTCCTGGGGATGGAACCCAGTGGCATTCTCCTCTGGGCTATACCCCAGCACTATTTTTTATTTTAAAACAGGATCTTGCTAAGTTGCTGTGGGCCTCATCTGCCATCCTCCTGTCTGCCCCAAGTACTGGGATGACAGGTGTGCACCATGATGTCCACCTAGAGTGTGGCTCCTATGCTATTCCTGCTGAAAATGTTCAGCTCAGGCCTAATCATGAGAAAGCAATACCAAAATGGGAGGAGAGCTAGTAGTTTGGGTCATGTATGTATGTATGTATGTATGTATGTATTGTAGTACTGGGGAGGAACCCAGAGGCTTTCTACCTCCAGGCTATACTCCCAGACCTATATTTATATTTTATTTGGAAACAGGGTTTCACTGAATTGCTGAGGGCCTCACTAAGTAGCTGAGGCTGGCTTTGAACCTGTGCGATCCTCCTGTCTCAGCCTCCCGAATGCTGGGATTCCAAGCGTGCGCCACCACGCTCGGCTAGTTTGGGTCCTTTAAAAACCTCATTGTCAGCTGGGCATACTGGCATATGGTCTACAATCTCAGTGACTCTGCAGGCCAAGTCAGGAGAATCGCAAGTTCAAGGCCAGCCTGGGCAACTGAGCAAGATCCTGCCTCAAAATAAAAAAATAAAAGGATTTGGAGGTATATAGCTCACTGAAAGGGGTTCAGTCTCCAGTACCGTAAAATTTAATAAACAAATACCTCAATGTCTTGAAGGAGGAGAAAAGTCCCTTCTTGACACCAGGAGAAGTGTCATCGAGAAGATTAAAGATACAGGTCAAATCCAGTGGCAGTGTGTGATTCCCCTGTGCTGCCGAAAAGGAGACAGTCCAGCTGTGGGCATGTGAATACTGGCTCGGCTATTAGATAATGGCGGCATATGAGTTTTTGTGGAGCTTATAATGGTATTGTGGGTGTGAAGGAGAATGCCTTTCTTTTTCAAAGACACTGGTTGAAATATATAGGGGTGAAATTATGACATCGCCAAGTTACTATAAAAATTGTAATTATAGCAAAACATGCATGTGTGGAGATAAACTGACAAAATCCTTAAAATAGGTGGATCAAGGTAAAGAGAATGGCGTGTTCAACGAAGAGTCAACTTTTTGACTTTTTGGTAGCTTTAAAAATTTTTCTGAAAGAGTTAGTTAGAAAAACAATTATTTACCTTGGGCCCTTTTAGTGATAAGATGAACAGATCTGACTTTTTATTTTATTTGGAAACAGGGTCTCTTAAGTGAACCTGCGGGATCCTCCTATCTCTGCCTCCCAAGCATGGGGATTACAAGCGTGCGTCACCACGCCTGGCCAGATCTGCCATTTAAAAGCGGAATCTAAGCCCAGTGTGGTGGCACATACCTGTAATCCCAGTGCTTGAGAGGCTGAGCCAGGAGGATCCCAGGTTCAAGGTCAACCCTGGCTAGTGAGGCTTTCTACAATTTAGTGTGAGACCCTGTTTCATATATATATATGTATTGCAGTACTGGGGATGGAACCCAGGGGCATTCTATCTCTAAGCTACACCCCCAGGCCTTTTTTTTTTCTTTTTTGGTGGTACTGGGGTTCCCGGAAACCCTTCTACCTCTGGGCTACATTCCCAGACCTATTTTTTATATTTTTATTTGGAAACAGGGTCTCTTAAGCCAGCAAGGCTGGCTTTGAACCTGCACGATGCTCTTGTCTCTGCCTCCCAAGCGTGGGGATTACAAGCATGCGCCACCACGCCCGACCTTATTCTTTATTTTGAAACAGGGTCTCACTGAGTTGCAAAGAGCCTCACTAAGTAGCTGAGGCTGTCCGTAAACCGCGATCCTCCTGTCTCAGCCTCCCGAATGCTGAGATTACAAATATGGGCCACCACGCCTGGCTGAGACCCTGTTTCAAAATAAAAAAAAGAATGAAATCATGTTTGCGGGGGTATGGCTCGGAGGCAGAGTGCCCCTGGGTTCCACCCGCAGTAATACAAAGTGCGTGCGCACGTACACACGCGGGATGAATCCACCAGTCTCCTGGCTCTTAGGCCCTTGAATCTTGTGCGCTCCTACTCCCGAAGTTGCTTTCTGACAGGATTGGGGCATCTTTGAACTCTGTGTTCTCTTTTACTTCTTGGAAAATTCCCACTCTGGCTCTTGGAGGGAGCGTATTTAGCAACAGTAAGCAAGGTCTTGAGTCAGCGAGCCTCTGGGACGGCGGAGGGTTTTCTGACAGTTGACTTGGGGCGTCTGCCATGTTGCTGCACCCTGCCTACGAGCTCCGGCAGGGGCTTGGAAGCATTGGGAATCGCAGGCCTGTGTGTGGCCTTCTGCACTTTCTCTGCCAGTTGTTGTGAGAATGTTGGACTGGTTCCTGGGTGCAGCCTCTTGGACTAGAATATACCGCGGAGAATAAGGTTGCTGGTTTACCTTTTGAGTCATGGTCACAAATAAACACGATGATACTGGGAAAAAAAGTCTGTAGCTTTGGAATTGAAGCCAAGTCGCTTTACAAGGCCCTGTAGTATCTGCCATGCAGTCCAGCCCAGGCACATGGTATCTCTATTTCTCCATTTTTTAAAAATAACTCTAATGAAATGCCTGGGGCGGCTGGCCTTAAAAAGAAAAGAGGTTTGCTTACGTCTTGGAGGCTGGAAGGGCAAAGGCACATAGGTTCTGGTGCGGGTCCAACGCACTTGCGTCATTTTGGATAGCAGTGGTGGGATTGTGTTAGAGATGGTGATATTAACAGGAAGGAACCCGGAAGGACACTGTGGTCCCACAGTCCCTTCCAAAGGCACATTCCTCGCTGACCTAAAGACCTCCTCTACCTCACGGGGTGCCAGCTCCCAACATGCTCACACTGAGGACCAGAAGCCCAACGCTCTTCAGGGGCCACGCACCCCTCGTGCCCCCACACCCCGTATATAGGATGCCTGCAGAAACTTAAATTGAGCTGGGTGCGTGGGTGCATGCCTGGGGCCCAGTGACTCGGGAGGCTGCGGCAGGAGGATCGCAAGTCTGAGGCCAACCTGGGCAACTTGGCAAGATCTTGTTTCAAAATGAAAAATGCACAGGGCTGGGATGTAGCACCCTGGGTCCCACCCCCAGTACCACACCTACCAAAGAGCAAGCCGAAAACTAAACCTGCATCGAGCAACAATCGTGCCACCTCTGGTTACTCTGCTGCTCAAGTTTTTATTAGTTGTCCTATATATGGGTGCCAGGAGATGCGGGTTACATTCCGTCTAAAGCAGTATCAAAACAGGGTCACGATGGCCGGAGCCAACAGGTGGCTCCGCATTGGCTTTTGTTTATTATTATTATTATTATTATTATTATTATTATTGGTGGCACTAGGGTTGGAATCCAGAGGCTTTCTACCTCCGGGCTATACGCCCAGACCTATTTCATATTTTTATTTGGAAACAGGGTCTCACCAAGTTGCTGAGAGCCTCACTCAGTAGCCGAGGCTGGCTTTGAACCTGTGCGATCCTCCTGTCTCAGCCTCCCAAGCGCAGGGGTTACAGCGTGCCCGCCACGCCCGGTTGGGTTTTCAAAGTGCCGCCCTCTGGCTTATTCCTCTAATTCCAGGATTATTCATATTCTCTCTCCCCTTCTTCCCCTTTCTCCTCTGGTGGCCAGTGAGCGTGTCCAGGACACCTTTCCAGGGGCCTGCGACCCTGCCATGCTCACCAGAATTTCCTTCCACTAAAGGATGTTTTGAAATCGCACATGCGGCATGTGACCTTAGATGCCTCCCTGGGGCCGGGCTGGGGTTTGGATAGAGGAAGCCCCTTACCTCTCTCCCGCTTACCTGTGTCCAGCCGTGTTCACAGGCTCTGCGAGGGAGGAAATGGAGCCCTTGCATTGTGCCTGATTCCAATTCCATCTGCAAACTATTGGCTTTCATAACTCTCCTCCTTACAAATGTCGATCTGCACGTCAGTATCACAGAGAGCTCCTGCAGCCCTGCGTACATACGTACACACGTATAGAGGGGCCTTTGCCCTTAAGGGAGGCGGGCCCTCTCTGCGCGGGAATGCAGGCGCCTGAGCTGCCTTCCATCTCCCTGGGGCGTGGGGGCCCAGCCTCGGACCATCATTCTGCCCCCAAGGTGGACGGCGGACCTTTGCCACACAGTGAGAGTGGGGCTCTTCCTGGGGACCCTCCGCGCTGCAGGTGCCCGGGGCCTTCTGAAGCTGGGGGGAGCCGTGGTCCAGGGCCTGGAGGACCTAGAATAGTAGGCGCATGGTTATTAAGTCTGACTCAGACCGTGGAAGCATGTAGGGTTGGAGCATTTCGAACCCCAGTTATAGTTGATGAAGTCTGAACTCAGCCTAAAACCTGGGTAAGCTTCTCCCCAGACCCGCACCCAGGTGAGCTCGGGCGAGGCGTTGATCTGGCGCTCCTACTGCGTGCCCATCCCCCCCCCCCCCCCGCAGTGCTTGCCTCCTAGCGGGGGGGGGGGGGGTTCTGCGGGGAGGTAATGTCAGTAGGGTGCAGGGGATGCGCTGGACTTTTCTGTAGTTCTGAAGTGGGGGTGGGAGTGGCTTTAAGCAGTTTAGAACATGCTAATTAAAATGGTGATGTCTGGATGTGATTTGAACAACTCTGAAAAAGTTTTATTTATAGTTTTTTTTTATTGTTTTTTATTTACTATTTTTATTTATTTATTTATTTATTTGTTTTTGTGGTACTGGGGAAGGAACCCAGGGGCATTCTACCTCTGAGCTATACCCCCAGCCCTAATTTTTATTCTTTATTTGGAAACAGGGTCTCACTAAGTTGCAAAGGGCCTCACTTAGTAGCTGAGGCTGACTTTGAACCTGTGCGATCCTCCTGTCTCAGCCTGTAAAGTGCTGGGATTACAAGCGTGCACCACCATGCCTGGCTTATTCTTTATTTTGAAACAGGGCCTTACTGATTGCAAAGGGCCTCACTAAGGTAGCTGAGGCTGGCCGTGAACTACGATCCTCCTGTCTCAGCTTCCCAAATGCTGGGGTTACAAGCATGCACCACCACACCTGGCTCAAGATTAACCTTTTAATCTCTTTATTAAAAATACTTAAGTATACCCAGGCATGGTGGCTCATGATTGTAATCCCAGTACTTGGAAGGCGGAGACAGGAGGATTGCAGGTTCAAAGCCAGCCTCAGCTAGTTAGTGAGGCTCTCAACAACTTAGTGAAACCCTGTTCCAAAATAAAAAATAGGTCTGTGTATGTAGCCCCAGAACCACACACACACAAAAAAAATAAATAAAATAAAAATAAAAATAAATAATAAAAATAAAATAAAAATAAAATAAAAAATTAGGACTGGGGGTGTAGCTTGGAGGTACAATGCCCTTGGGTTCAATCCCTAGTACCTGCCCCCCCCCCAAACAAACAACCCCCCCAGTCTTCAATATATATTCACAATGGATGTTGTACGGCCATACCACCCTGAACGCGCCTGATCACACCTTAAGACATAATTTCATTTTTATACTGTTCCCCTGGCCCTGTGGCATTATGGCCCTGTGTCTCTGTGCCAGCAGCATGTCCCGTTTGGGAAAGGTCACCCCAGAGCCCCTAATCCCCATCCTGGTCCACCCTCCTCACCTGCAGGTGAGACTGAGTGTCCATAGGCTCTGGTTGGCATGGCGCAGGTGAGAACCCGCTGGTCCAGTTGCTGACCACTCGTGACCCCCAGACCCTCTCACCGCAGGGGGTCTCGCCTGGGCATGGTCGTGGGGCACCAGGCGGCCAGGCTGCCTGTGTAGGTTGAATGGGTAGATGAGGCGGCCAGGTGTTTCCAAAGCAGAGGTCTCTGTCCTCTCCTGAGCTCTCCTCCTCCTCCTCCTCCTCCTCCTCCTCCTCCTCCTCCTCTCTCTTCTTCTTCTTCTTTTTTGGTGGTACTGGGGTTCCTGGAAGCCCTTCTACCTCCGGGGTACACTCCCAGACCTATTTTATATTTTTATTTGGAAACAGGGTCTCTTAAGCCAGCGAGGCTGGCTCTGAACCACCGCGATCCTCCTGTCTCCGCCTCCCAAGCGCAGGGATTACAAGCGTGCGCCACCACGCCCGGCTAACTGCCCCTCTTCTGCTCTCCTCCCCGGCCTGACTTCTGGGCCTGCCAGAAAGCCCGGGGTGTAAAGTGTAGACTGTGTCCTTGCACCTTTGAGGATGGACCACGATCAGGGTGTCGGGGGGGTTGAGCTGAGGCGTCTCTCGTGGCTGGTGGGAGGCCCTGCGTCTTCACCGGCTCCCTCTGTGCATGGCTGGGTCCTGTTGCTTCCTCCTGTCTGGGTGCCAGTCCTGAGGCTTAGGGCCCACCTATAGGACCTCATTTCACTTTCAGGACCTCTTTGAAGAAATTGCCTTGGAGGACTGCAGGCTGGAGACCAGTGTGTGGGGACTGAGCGAGACTCCATCCCAAAAGAAAAGAGAGGGCTGGGGTGTAGCTCAGAGTAGAAGAATACCCTGGTTCACTCCCTAGTATCACGCTGAAATAAAACGACCCAGCTGAGCGTGGTGGCGCACGCCTGTGATCCCAGTACTTGGGAGGCCGAGGCAGGAGGATCGCTAGTTTGCGGCCAGGCACCGCAACTCAGTGCGACCCTGTTTAAAAATAGAGAATAAGCCGGGCGTGGTGGTGCACGCTTGTAATCCCCGCGCTTGGGAGGCTGAGACAGGAGGATCGTGCAGATTCAAAGCCAGCCTCAGCTGGTTTAAGAGACCCTGTTTCCAAATAAAATATAAAAAATAGGTCCGGGAGAGTGTAGCCCGGAGGTAGAAGGGTTCATCCTCAGCACCACACACATACACACACACATAATAAATAAATAATAAAAATATACAGCTGGGGGTGTAGCTTGGAGATAGAATGCCCCCGGGTTCAAACCCCTTTGTGTTGCAAGCTGAGGGCTGGTGGGAAAGGGGCCTGGTGAAGAAAGAGAAGAGACAGACCAATGGTGGACAGACAGACGGCGCATGGAGCTGGCTGTAAGTTGAGCTGTGGAGGAGGTGGACTTCCCTGTCTCCTCTCACAGCTGTCTGTCCCTGAGACAAAGAAGCGTTATTTGAGAGAACGTGACTAAGCACCGCTGCCCCAGCTCCTGCCCGTGGGGTCCCGGGCTGGTCCGAGGTGCTGGTCAGGGTCCCGCTCTTTTATCAGGGCGTCTCCTGGCCAGCAGGGTGATGTCAGGCGGGTCGTGGCGGGCTGCGGCCAGACAGAGGGAGACATATCAGTGCAGCCCAGTGGCCGGGTGAACTGAGTTGTGGTTTTATGTCTGTGATACTTATGTCCAGACACCATAAACTGGGTTCTCCAGGGGAGGGGAGGAACACCTCAAGTCTCCATTGGGCAGGGTGTAGGGATTTTTTTTGTGTGTGTGTGGGTCTGGGGATGGAACCCAGGGGCATTCGACCTCCGAGCCCCTGCCCTATTTGTTATTCTTTATTTTGAAACAGGGTCTCAGTAAGTTGCAGAGGACCTCACTAAGTAGCTGAGGCTGTCTGCGAACTGTGATCCTCCAGCCTCAGCCTCCCGAAGGCTGGGATTACAAATGTGTGCCACCGTGCCTGCTGGGTACAGGGATTTTTGTCAGAACTCTGGCCTTATAAGTTGGAGCAAGCCAGTGATTGGCACTTTTGGTTTTACCCTCCTCTTCTTCACAAAGGGAATATTTCCTCACCCCTGAGCTGTCTGTCTAATCTCCAAACACGCCAGGGGAGATTGTTACTTCCATTGATTTCTCTGGAGGCGTGGCGAGGTCTGAGAGGCGCCGTGGCCGGCTCCGGCTCCGGGCTGCTGGCCTTGGCTCGTGGGGTCAGAGCCTCAGTGTAGTCATGAGGGTCTCAGCCTCAGTTTATTCATTCTGTCAAGGTCTGTCCGCGTTTGACAGACAAGATTTCTCTCAGGTCTCAGCTGCCTGTCTATTGTCTGCTTCTAGTGTCTGTGTGTGAGGGGGTCTGGAGACCAAACCAGGGCACTCCGCTACTGAGCCACACCCTGGCCCTTCCTTCCTTCCATCCATCCATCCATCCATCCATCCATCCATCCATCCATCCATCCATCATCTGTGGTACTGAAGATGGAACTCATGGGCCTTCCACCTCCAGGCTATACCCCCAGGCTTCTTTTATATTTTATTTGAAAGCAGCGTCTCCAGCGTCTTGCTGAGTTGCTGAGAGCCTCACTAAGTTGTTGAGGCTGGCTTCGAACCTGAGATCCTCTTGTCTCCGCCTCAAAAGTACTGGGATTACAAGAGTGTGCCACCACATCTGGCCCTTTTGATTTTTTTACTTTTAGAGAAGGGGTCTCTCAATTGTCCAGGGGACCTATCTCCGCCTCCCGAGTAGTGGGATCATAGGCGTGCACCACCAGGCCTGTCGTATTTGAATGAATGAAAGAGCCGGGGTGCTGAGAAGTACAGGCGTCTTGGATTCTTACTGGAATCTCTGTGGTTGTGGGGCGCTAATGATAGCTAATCTTAAAGGACTCAGTGAAACCGTTCCCCCAACCATGGGAAGCAGCGTTCCCCTAAACGTTCGAGGAGTATTTCCCAGCAAGCAGTCACTGGAAGACTTAACTGTAGAAGACATAGACATCCTCAGAGCGAGCCACCCTGAGAGCCAAAGCAGACCACTTGATTTTATACAACAACAAAGGTGTGACCGTCACTCGCCGGGCCTGGTGACCGTCACACCTGGAGTGCCAGGTACTCGGCTCTCGCCGGGCCCGGTGACAGCCGCACCTGGAGTGCCAGGTACTCGGCTCTCGCCGGGCCCGGTGACAGTCACACCCGGAGTGCCAGGTACTCAGGAGGCAGACACAGGAGGGTCACCTGAGCCAGGAGTTTGCTGCCAGCCTGGATGGCACAGCGAGACCTTCATCTGAGAAGAAGCACACAGACCCCATGCTGTTTGGAAAGTTCTGCCTGTTGGGTTCTCTATTTTGTCTGCTCTCGGACACACTGTCTTATGTCCCTCCAAGAAAAGGACAGTCTTGACCATTGAAACACACCAGTCGGTCACTTCGAAGCTTCGGCCTTGGCGGATCCCAGTGTGGTAAACAGAAGAAGCAGGGCCCTTCCTAGAGCTCGCTGGGAACCCGCCAGGGCCCATCCTCAAGCTCCTCTTCCTGCTTTTGCCTCCTTTTCACTCGTGGATCTCAGGACTTGGCGCCGCCTTCTCCAGGTCTCCGCCCTCCCACTCCGCCTCCTCGGCCATTTTCACTGCAAAGGCGGGATTTTCTGCTTTCTCAACATCATTTCATGTATAGCACACCAGAAAGCGAAGCGATGTTCTTTTAACTTTCTCTCTTTAAAAAAATTTTATTTTCATTGAAATAAGTAAATGCTGCTTTTTTGAAACATTGAGCCCAATCTTTGCCTATCTCCAATTGAGGGAAAATGGCTAAGGATTATTTTTCCTCCGTATATTAGAACTGTCACCTTCTACTTTGACGAAGAGCAGTAGTTAAATCATATTGTCTATAGGACACACTCAGTAACATATACCTAGACAAAGCTATCTTCATTAAACGTCTTTTTTGGTCAGGTGTGGTGGCGCACGCTTGTCATCCCAGCATTCGGGAGGCTAAGACTGGGGGATCGTGGTTCGCGGACAGCCTCAGCTACTTAGTGAGGCCCTCTGCAACTCAGTGAGACCTGGTTTCAAAATAAAGAATAAAACATAGGGCAGGGGGTGTAGCTTGGAGGTCAGATGCCCCTGGGTTCCATCCCCAGACCCAGAAAAAAAAGTCACTTTCCTTAGTTATAATTGTGAGTTTGAAAAAAAAAATAGTTAAATGGTCAATTGTAGTTAAGCCAACTTGAGAAACTTAACGAAATACTGAGTGACTCAACTCCAGTCTCCCCTCTCTTGTTTATATTGGAAGAAGAAAGATAATCCCTTCTCCCTTTTCAATTGTAGGGCCATTGTGAAATTCAGAGTATGAGTTAAAACAGAAGAAAAAAAGGCCCTTGCCCCCAAGACCAGTGCCTTTGGGTGTCTGAGCGCTCTCCGGCCTGCGGTCAGGGGCTGTGTAACCGCCACCCTTCACTTTTCTGACAGCGCCCTCCCTGCACAGCCTTCAGAGTGGAACTCTCTTGCACCGATTAAAAGCTGAGGGGGGCTTGCTAGGCATCCGATGACACCTGTGCAGCCTCAAGCTGCTCTCTGGTTTTATTTCTTTTAAACTTAATCAATACTGTTTTAAAAATTCTACAAGCCGGGCGCGGTGGCATACACTTGTAATTCCAGCATTCAGGAGGCTGAGATCAGAGGATCGCAGTTCGTAGACAGCCTCAGCTACTTAGTGAGTCCCTCTGCAACTCAGTGAGACCCTGTTTCAAAATAAAGAATAAAAATATAGGGCAGGGGGTATAGCTCGGAGGTCAAATGCCCCTGGGCTCCATCCCCAAACCTGCAAAAAACAAACAAAAATTTACAACACAGATATTTGTATGACTTGAATAATGTCCAACTGTAGAAAGATGTAAGTATAGATAGCAAAAGGTTTTTTTAAATTTCAGGGTCAGTTCCTAGATACCTGTTCTTATTCATTAACAAGTGTGAAAAATCTGCGAGAGAGAAAGATGTTATAATACCGAGTCTTTTATCATCTGCCTTTAAGTACTGTCCCTCCAAGAAAAGGACAGTCTTGACCATTGAAACACACCAGTCGGTCACTTCGAAGCTTCGGCCTTGGTGGATCCCAGTGTGGTAAACAGAAGAAGCAGGGCCCTTCCTAGAGCTCGCTGGGAACCCGCCAGGGCCCATCCTCAAGCTCCTCTTCCTGCTTTTGCCTCCTTTTCACTCGTGGATCTCAGGACTTGGCGCCGCCTTCTTAGCTAGGTGTGGTGCACATCCCTGTAATCTTAGTCCCTGGGAGGCTGAGACGATCGCAGGTTCGAAGCCAGCCCCGGCAACTTAGTGCGGCTCTCAGCAGTTTAGTGAGACCCTGTTTCCAAATAAAACAACAAAACAGGGCTGGGGAGCGTAGCTTGGAGGTAGAAGGCCTCTGGGTTCAGTCCCCAGCGCCTCACGCACACAAAACCCTTATTTATATTCATTCATTCTTAGTCTGGACGGGAGGGGTCGCATCCTTAGGGAGACTTACCGGTTCCTGAATGGTTCACCATGAGCTGAAAGCCCCGAGTCTGCACCTTCATTAGCTCCTGCGCCCGCTCCCCTGCGGGCCCAGCCACTCCTAACCCGCCGTCCCACGCGAGGGCACGAGCCTGCTTCTTGCCTGTCATGACCAGTGCTGCCGTGAACATCCATGTACGCGCTTTTGGGCGAGCACATTTCCATTTCTCTTGGGCACACACCCCGGAGCAAGATGGATGGGTTTTGTGGTAACTTATTCTCAAACCATTTGAGGAAACGCAGAAGCGTTTTCTGTAGCGGTGGCCCTGGAGTCCCGACTCCCCACTCCCTCGCCAAGCCTTTGACCCTCGACCCCCTAGTGGGCGTGACTCCGTCACAGTCCCTGGTGGCCTTGAGTTATGTTTCTCGGTGACTAAGGATGTCCAGCCTCTTCCCACAGGCTTATTGGCCACTTGTGTATCTTTGGAGAAATGTATATTTAGATCCTTCCCTTTCTTTCTTTCTTTCTTTCTTTCTTTCTTTCTTTCTTTCTTTCTTTCTTTCTTTCTTTTTTTGCACTACTGGGGATGGAACCCAGGGGCATTCTGCCTCCAAGCCATAACCCCAGCCCTGTTTTTTATTCTTTATTTTGAAATAGGGTCTCACTGAGTTGCAAAGGGCCTCACTAAGTGGCTGAGGCTGTCCGCGAACCGCGATCCTCCCGTCTCAGCCTCCCGAGTGCTGGGATGACAAGCGTGCGCACCCCGCCTGGCTGGGTTTTCAAAACCTATAGCGTCTGAGCGTCACCCTTTGGCTCCCGCTGGGTTCCTTCACGACTACACAAGTAACGACTTCTTGGTAAAGGTCAGTGGGTGGGTTGGCCACTTGATTGACCACAGGACTGCGGTGCAGAGTTGGGGTGCCCATTTGTTCTGAGGCTGGAGGCTTGCCAACTGCTCCATGCCCCGGTGAAGGAGGCCCAGAGAGAAGAACCACGTGCCTGTGTTCCCTGGCCCTTGATAAAGGATGGACTGAGATTAGGATACAAGTATCGTGACCCGCAGAACAAATGATCTGCTTGATTTTATTAATTTTTAATGAATTATTTTGTGTGTCTGTGTTTGGTGCCAGGACTGCAGCTTGGGGCCCCCCCCCATGCTAAGCACAAATGCTGACTTTCAGTTACACCTTCAACCCCTACTAAAATAGCCTTTTTTTGGGGAAGAAGGCCGGTATTGGGGACGGAACCCAAGGTCACTTTGCCTCTGAGCTATAGCGCCAGCCCTTTTTATTTTTTATTTGGAAACAGGTCTCCTAAGTTGCTGAGCCTGGCGTTGGACCTGCGAGCCTCCCGTCTCAGCCTCCCAAGTGCTGGATGACAGGTGTGATCCTGGCTCTCAGAATGGTTTAAACTGTCCTTAGCCGCACACACAGCCCTATCAACTGCTCTCAGGGTGCAGGGGCCCAAACATGAACTCAGCTGGCCGGACCGTGTCTACCTTTCTTTCTCGGTATGGATTTCCCCCTTCTGCCCCTTGGTCCAGTGTTCAGGGCAGGCGTCAGTCTGATTGGCTACCTCCAGGTACCCTGGGTTAGCAACGCCATGTTTGGGGCATGGTAATCTCATCTACCACGAGAGGCAGGGGTGTACTGACGTCCTATGAAAGATGTGTGCCGGCCAGTTCCCGGCGGCGCTTCCCGGTCATTCTGAGGATCCCAGGGACTTCTTTGTCCAGTCAATGAACCTGAAATACAGCAAGCAGGAGGCGCTCGCCAGGGCGGCCATGGGTACGTGGGAACGTCGTTCTCCGCCCGAGAGCTCCTCCTGCTTTTTCGTCACACTCAGCCCTGTTGTCGTGCATGGCGGCTCCCTTTTGGGACACATTTGAATTTGTTGCTGTGGTTGTTGTTTCCTGTAGCAACCTCTGTTGCTCCCCGGCAGGCCGCTGATGCTACCCGGTGGCCAGAGCTCAGGGGTCCAGGCTGAGCAGCCCCCCACATCCCCGGGTCTCTCTGCCAAGGTGTTGAGAAACGCCGGGCAGGGCGCCGTCAGCCCCGGGCCGCTTTGACACGAAGCTTGGCTTGCAGTTGCTGAGTTCCTGGGGTGTCCTCGGGGCTCCTCACAAAGTTTCCTGGGCTGGGGCTATGGCAGCTTACCTTGTTGAAACACCCTTTTGTCTCTGTGGGGGAGGAAGTACAAGAAAGAAGGAGGGGTTGTCTGGAAAGAACCGTTTCTAATCTATCAAGGTACAAAGATGAGCCCCGCTTTGTTTTTTTTTTTTAAAACCAAAAGTCGGTAAATAGGAAGGAGAGGCCGGCCAAAGTATTATTTTGTTTTAGTGTAGTATTGTTTTGGTGTAGCAGGCTAGCACAGGATTTGCTTTTTATTTTTATTTATTTTTATTTTGTGGGTCTGGGGATGGAACCCAGGGGCATTCGACCTCCGAGCTACACCCCCTGTCCTATGTTTTATTTTTTATTTTGAAACAGGGTCTCACTAAGTAGCTGAGGCTGTCCATGAACTGGGATCCTCTGGTCTCAGCCTCCCGAATGCTGGGATGACAAGCGTGCACCACCACACCCGGCTCAGGATTTGCTTTTTAGATATTTCATTTTAAAATGGAAAGTTCCAGTTTGCTTTGGGGCCAAAATCCTTACAAGAAACCTTGCCTGGAGGTGTATTACGGGTCACTGTATATTTGTGAGTTTCTGTCTTACTGACTACCTTGGCTGGGTTTTTATTTTTCCTGGTAAATACTCAGAAGGCGTCTCCCTCCCTCTCTCCTTTGCCTAACAGAATCCCATTTGTCATATGTGGATGAAGTGAAGGACTGTTGAAGCTGTCGACACATCTGCAATGATATGAAAATTAGTAGTGGCAAACAAAGGTTTCTTTTCTTAGGTACCACAAGGCCTCAGACGGAGTTGACTCTGTCCTGATATTACTCTCAGATTGTGACCGAGAGGAAACAAAATTGGTCAGACCTCAGCGACCAACTTGCATTGCTCAACAAAAGGGGCATTATTTGTGAAAATGTTAGGTGCCTGCCCCCGTGGGGCTTAGAAATTTTGACGTTTCTCTTTTGAAGTAATTATTACTCTTGTTTATGAATTTTAGACAGTTACTAAACCATTTTTTTATTGGGAAAGTTCATGCTTATTTTAGTGTATAATGAGGCACACGGTTATCTCCTCGTGTGAAGCCTCTTTAGAGCTGGTGGGGTACCGAGACGCTAGCTCAGATCAAAATCAGAGAGATCCCTAATCTGGGTGTCTTGACTTTGGAAAGTGTTTGGAGAAGTGCGCAGAGTCAGGTAATGAGCTTAACGCAAATTATATGCTGAAAATTGTATTCTTTCACATGCCATTTTTAGTTAAGAGTAAAATGTTTATTCCTTACTCCTTTTTGGCTGGATGCAATAGCACTTGCCTGTAATCCAAGGACTTGGGAGGACTCAGGAAGCTGAGGCAGGAAGAGTGCAGTTTTGAGGCTCGCCTTGGTTACTTACAGAGACCCGGCCTTAAAAAATAAAAGGGGCTGGGGAGCCGGGCGTGGTGGCGCACGCTTGTCATCCCCGCGCTTGGGAAGCAGAGACAGGAGTAGTGCGCTGGTTCGAAGCCAGCTGTGCTGGCTTAAGAGGCCCTGCTTCCAAATTAAAAAAATATGTATATAATAGGTCTGGGAGTGTAGCCTGGAGGTAGAAGGGTTTCCAGGAACCTCAGTACCACCCCTCCCCAAAAGGGTTTGGGGATATGGCTTAGTGGTAGGCACCCCTGGGTTCAGTTGTAAGAAACCAACACACACACACACACACACACACACACACACACACACACACACACACATTTTATTTCTCTTGACTTCAGGGGCAAATGTGAACTATTAATCTAGTATTTCTCCCATTCTTTTAAAAGATAACCTACTTTTCTTTTTAAGTAGAGGAAGTTCAGCGTAGAGAGGGGTTTGCAGAACCAAGCAAGGGCATTCCCGGAGGTTGCAGAGTTGAGTACCTGCGGCTGAAAAGACCTTCCATGTTTTTAGGTTAACGTCTGAGGTTGTTTGTGGCAAAGGCTGTTGTTTTTCTCTCCTTTGCTGTTTTATTGCAACTTTTCATTTTAAACTCTACCCTAAAGAGCGACTGTGCTTGAAAACCACGTTGATGTCAAATGTCTCCTGCTTGGCAGCGGTTGAGCGCCCGGACCACGTCCCGAGCATGGCAGGCCGCCCGTCCTGTTGCCAAAATCTTTCCACTGGGAGCATTTTGCAAGGGGCTGGGCGGGCGGGCGGGGAGCCTGGGGACCGAGGTGGGGGCGCCTCTCCCCTGCCTGCGTGATCACATGATCTCTGTCTCTGCGTAGGTGAAGCTGCTCTCCGGGGGGAACCCAGAATGCAGACCCTCCCGGTGGTGCCGGCCCTGGGCAGCCACCGCACCGGCCCTCCGCCCATCAGCCCCAGCAAGAGGAAGTTCAGCCTGGAGCCCGGGGAGGAGGACCTCGACTGTGAAAACGACCACGTCTCCAAGATGAGCCGCATCTTCAGCCCCCATCTGTAAGTGCCCACCGGGGACTGGGACCCCGTCTCTTTTGGAATTCTGTGCCCGTGATAAAGTTCTTACAGGTTGCCCGCAAAGGATATCACCTATCAAAGGTCGGTGGTGCTTATCTGCAGACCTATTTTTTATTTTTATCTTTTCTTTTGCTTTGGTACTAGGGAATCAAACCCAAGGGCAGTCTACCTCTGATTAGCTTCATATATATATATATAAACAAGGTCTTGCTAAGTTGAGGCTGGCCAAGAACCTGCGATCATCCTGGCTCAGCCTCCCAAGTACCGGGATTACAAGCGTGCGCCACCACGCCTGGCTGCGGAGGTATTAAAGTGGCTTGAATAACTCGTGGAAAGACGCAGCCTTAGTTCCTTCCGACTCCCGTGTTGCGTCTTTCTCCCTATGAGCTCCCAGGGGTGAGTGTCTAAGAAGCTTGGCTTTTCCTGCCTGTGTGCATTGAATGCCCTCAGTGCCTGGTAACTGTCTTTATGGGGGGTGGGGGGGGCTCCTGGTTGTGCGTGCTCCCAGCCGCTGGCTACTTGTGTTTGTGATAAGGGCCCCCGGAGACCTGGGTGGCAGCCCTTCACCAGTCGCCAACATTTGACACCTCTGGGACTCAGTTTCCCGTTCTGCAAAATGCAGAGGTTGAAGCTGAAATTCTGTGGGTCTGGGCAATAGGACCAGGCTTCTCTCCGGCCCCTGTTTAGCTTCTGAGCACTGTGTTCTGCAGGGCGCCCCCCCCCCCCCCACACACACACAGGCCCCCACCTCAACACAGCCCTGGCGAGGGGAGCGTCTCGGCCAGCCGCCCCTCAGAGTCCACGGCGGCCAGCCCTGTGCAGCCATTTGGCGCCACCAAAGCCTAGCATCTTGGCAGGTATGGTGGTGTTGCTTTGATTGCGGGAGGAGCAGCTCTCTGTGTCCAGGTACAAAGGCCCTGCCCGCGACCCTCCTCCTGCTCTCCCTAGCCCTGATTTCCCAGGCGGCTGCTGCTTGGGCTTGGGGAGGCGGGCCAGGCGGAGGCGGAGGCGGAGGCAGGGCTCCTGCAGCCCCGGGCCGCCCCCGCCCCGTCCCTGCATTCCTTGCGCTCCAATGCTGGGGCTGTTGTGCTCAGTCATAAGACTGACAGAGGTATTTATCCCTGCATAAATCTCAGCGGTGTTAGTCACAGGCTGAGCCTGCAGTCTGGGGCCCTGGAATTTGCTACAGTCAGGAATCCGGCAGCAGCAGGGCCTGTGCGCACGGTGCCCTGCGAGCCCGGAGAGGCTGGCAGCTGGGTCCCGGAGCCATTTCTCTGGGGTCCTTATCTTCTCCTGCTCTCTCTCCCCAAACCCAAATAAGACATTTGATCCCTTTTGTTTTATTTTTGACCGTCTTCGATCGGGGATCGGGCCGAACCCTCATTCTGCCACCCTGTGCCCCTTGGCTGTTCTGGGCCAGTGTCTTTATTTGGGAAGCGGCAGTGGTGATAGCTGATAAACACAACTTTTTGAGCTTTCGAGCTAGAATAGCAGGGAGCTTGGCACAGCCCACCACTCAGGTGCTGGAAGCCATTCTTGTTCTTAACGATTCCTTTTTTTTTGGGGGGGGGGTCCTGGGGGTGGAACCCAGAGGCTTTTCTACCTCCGGGCTATACTCCCAGACCTATTTTATACTTTATTTGGAAACGGGGTCTCACTAAGTTGCTGAGAGCCTCACTAAGTAGCTGAGGCCGGCTTCTAACCCAAGCGATCCTCCTGTCTCAGCCTCCCAAGCACAGGGATTACAAGCGTGCGCCACCAACCACGCCCGGCTGCCATTCTTGTTCTTAACGATTCCATTTTTCAGGTGTTGGTGATAGTAGAGAATCAGAGTAGGGGGTAGTTAATTTGGGGCTCGAGAGTCAGCATTTTAGTCTGAACTAAATCCCGCCTTCACATCCCGCCTTCTTTATGGGGATAATAAAAGGACTTTCCCGTAGAGTTATTTAGAGGTGACTAATATTTGTAACTCCTTGGGTGATGACAAGTGGGACCTTGGAGTTCAGGTCTATGACGACACCATAAATAATTCTGAGTAAATAGCACAAGTAGAATTGTTAAACTGGATGTTCAACCCCTGGCATCATTATGCAGAGTCTTAGGAAGGAGAACAGCACCCTGCTCTGTTAGCTCTCCCAGGTCATAGCAACTAGCTGGCTTCTTCCCCTTCTTTTTTTTTTTATTGTGGCTAAATATACATATCATAAAATGTATCATCTTAACCGTTTGTCATTTATTTATTTATTTTCGTGGTGCTGGGGATTGAGCCCAGAACTGCTGTAACACAGAGCTACACCCTCAGCCACCGCCTTTTTTTATTTATTTATTTTTGCAGTACTGAGGATTGAACCCAGGCGCATTCTACCTCCAAGCCACACCCTGCAGCCCCATTTTATTCTTTATTTTGAAACAGGGTCTGGCGTCCTTAAGTAGCTGAGGCTGGCCACAAACCTGCGATGCTCCTGTCTCAGCCTCCCAAGTACTAGGATTACAAGTGTGCGCCACTACGCCTGGCTATTTATTTATTATTTATTATTTTTATTTTTTGGTGGTACTGGGGTTCCTGCAAGCCCTTCTGTCTCTGGGCTACACTCCCAGACCTATTTTTATATTTTTTAAATTTGGAAACAGGGTCTCTTAAGCCAGCGCGGCTGGCCTCGAACTCGCGCGATCCTCCTGTCTCCACCTCCCAAGCGCGGGGATGACAAGCGTGCCCACCACGCCCGGCTTAATAATTTCTGAATTAATTTCTGTTTGGAAAAGAAGGTTCCGGGGGTTTTGTCTCTTTAAGGAGATTACAAAAGGATCCTCTGTGCTTTTATTTTCCTAGATTTTGCTAATGACATGTCATGAAAATGTGTTTTGTTTATTTATTTTACTAAAGGAACCACCATGATTCCAGGGAGGGAGTGAGCAAAGATGTCAGCTGCTCGCGAAGAGGGTCTCGGAGACGCGTGGTCTGGGCTGCGTCTCTTCGTAGCCGTCACGGGGGGTGCATTTCGCAGAGGCCCAGCGGATTGAGCCCCCGGGACGCAGCTGAGTGAGACGCAGTCTCGTCTGGTCTGGGGACAGGGGAGGGAAGAAGACCAGCTTCCTTAGCGATTTCTCCATGGACTTGGAGAAGGAGACGCGTCCTTCATTGGTCCCTGTGAGCTGAGTTTATGATGAGTTGCCCTGATTATAGGCCGTTAATCGAGTTTGTTAATTGAGTTTGTAATGAATCATCCTGTTTATATGATGACCTTGAGAAATGGATTTTTTTTGGGGTTGTGATTTTTTTTTTTAAGGAAAGTGCCAAGAACATGAGTGTCTATTTGAGAGGCCACAAATATTCTGTCATTTGGAAAGAAACAGGGCTAGGCTGGGGCGGAGGGGCGTGAGCTCCCTGCAGGAATGTCAGAGTCTTGGTTTTCTGGCTCTGCTTCAGCGTGGACACTCTAGACTCTGCTTCTGACCTACCTGCTCGAGCCTTGGAAGCAGCCATTTCTCCAGGGAGCCCTGGGCCCTTTGGTGGGGCATAGCAGTCAGAAGCTGAGACCTGGACTCCGGGCGCCATCGTTCCTGTGGGGTTACGGGGGTCACGCAGCCTTGCGTAGCGACTTAGTGTCACCGTGCTCTCTCTGCCGTCAGACTTGAGTGAACACCAGCCACATGTGGTGCCTTGAATTCAAAATTAAACACAGTTATGGAGCCAGGCCTGGTGGCACAGGCCTATAATCTCAGTACTTGGAGGCTGAAGTAGGAGGATCACAGGTCGGAGGCCAGCCTCAGCAACTTAGTGAGATCTTATTTCAAAATAAAAAAATAGGGCCAGGAGTATGGCTCGGAAGTAGAACACCCCTGGCTTTAATCCCCAGTACAAAACAAAACAAAGCCCCAGACCCACAGCTCTCGGGCTCAGTCAGTGGTGGATTACTTGGCCAGTACACGCAAGGCCTTGGGTTCTAATCCCGGAACGGCCCCCTCTACAGCCTGTACAGTTTCGTGGGCTTGTCGATTTCCGTGTGCATGGAGTTTTAGGTCCCTCCATCTTGGTGGGTTCAGCTCACTGTTTTGAATATGTAAACGAGGATGAGCCCACCTCCAAAAGCAAAACCCCAAACCTCCCTTAGGAAGCCTGCCGGCGCCCCGGAATGTTTCCTCGCGTGGCCCCCGCGGCCCCTTCTGCCCGGGCTCTGTGTGGTCTGCTCCTTGGTGGCCTCTCCCCGCAGCCAGGACGCGGTGCCGGCGCCCATCGGCGCCATGGGGCCCGTCGGGAAGCCTCTCTGTCTCTGCGACAGAAGGAAACCTCGGGGAGGCTAGGGTGAGGAGCGGAACGCCGCGCGCTCCACGCTGGCTTTGAGGCCTCTGGGCTGACGGGCGGCCCCGGCGGCCCTGAGCAGGGAGGTCGCTTTCTGAGCCGCTCACCGAGTAGCCTTCACCTAGGACCCTGTCTTCCTGTCACCGTCACCAGCCTTCCTGCCTAGAGTCTGCCCGTCTCATAAGCAGTAGAAACGGAGGCCCTGAAAGGTGGTGTGCCCAAAGTATCGGAGCTGGGACTAGCCTTCCTGTGTGAGAGGAAAACAGCGGCCTTTTCCCTCCTGTGGTACTGGAGGTTGAACCCTGGGACATTCTTCCTCCAAGCTACACCCCTAGCCCTTTTATTTTTATTATTATTTATATTATTTGTATTTTTGATTGAGCCCAGAGCATTCTACCTCTGAGCGATAACCCCAGCCCTATCTTATTTTTTAATTTGAAATAAGGTCTCACTAGGTTGCTGGGAGTCTCACCAAATTGCTGAGGCTGCGCTTGAACCTGTGACCTTCCTTTCTCAACCTCCCAAGCCCTGGGATTACACACCCAGCTATTTTTCAATTTTATTTTATTTTTTATAGCACCGAGCATGGAACCAAGGGGCATTCTACCTCTGAGCTACATCCCCAGCTCTTATTTTTTATTCTTTATTTTGTAACAGGGTCTCACTGAGTTGCAAAGGGCCTCACTAAGTAGCTGAGGCTGTCCGTGAACCGCGATCCTCCTGCCTCGGCCTCCCAAATGCTGGGATTGCAAGCGTGCGCCACCACGCCCAGGTGCTATTTTCCAGTTTTAAAACAGGTTCTTGCTAAGTTCTGCCCTTGAGCCACCATCCTCCTTTCTCGGCCTCCTAAGCACTAGATTTCGAGGTGCACGTTACCATGCCCGACTAAAACCAGCGACTTTAACAGCGCCACGGCCGCGTCGGGCCCGTGGAACCCCCACGGCTTTGGGGATGGACCTCGCATACCTAGCGCGGCACTTGGCTGTGCTGGTGTCTGGCTTGCGGTTGGCTCTGAGTCACTTCAGTGTTGGCTTGGACTAGACTCTATCGAGAGGACGCGGCTGCCCCTCTGGCCAGTGGTTCCCGCTTGCAGCGCGGCTGCCTGTGGCCGTGGGCAGGCAGGGCCCAGGGCTCGCCAGGCGGGAGGGCTGCGCTCCTTAGATGCTGACCTGGTGTGCCCGCCATTGCTGTCTGGGATTCTGTGGCCGCTCCTTTGTCATGGACCTACTTACCAGGGCACCGTCGACCTCACAAGCGCCCGTGAACGCGACGGCGGTAGCTTCTGATTTCGCATTAAAACTGAACCCGGAGGGAATTGGAAGGTCGGGGCTGCTTAGGCATCGTGACCCAGCGAGTGGCGGGGACTCGCAAGGTAAAGAATGGTACACCTCTGTTGGCGAGCTGGTGGTTCCCGGCCAGGCAGCCTGCGAGGCGCGGCTTCCCCACGCCAGAGCGCACACGGTCTCCGCTCCGCAGCCGGGCATCGCAGAGCCTCTGCATCAGGGGCTCATTTTGTTTTATTTTTGTACTGCCGGGCTCTCTCCCCTCCTCCCACCGAGGGCTTATGAATAACAGCAGCCATGGAGCCCTCGCCGTGTCCAGCAGGGCCCTGTGCGCGCGCGCGTGGGACCCTCCACATCCACGTGCCCCGTGAGGCGGCTTGTGCGGTCTCAAGGCCACGCAGCCGCTGGCGGGTTGTGGGCCCGGCCCCCGGCCGTGCGAGCCCGGAGCCTGTGCTGCGTGGATGTCAGCCGCGCACGGGCCCTGCGCCGGCTCGTGTCCTGGGGAACCTCAAGGCCGAGTGGCTTTGGATAGGCACTGGCTTGAGCCCTGTGCTCACAGTGCTGATGCTGTGGGGGCCTGAGGCCTCGGAGGGAGGAGGGCGGAGGGGAAGGAGGCCACGAAGGGTCCTCTGCCCGCCAGGGCTGCTCCCCACAGGGACAGGGGCCCGGCGTGGCCTCATTGGACAGGTGAGACCCCCACAGGAACAAAGAAGGCTTTTCTTTTGCTCTGAGGTGCTGGAGACGGAAACCAAGCTTGTGTGTAGGCCAAGGCCTGCTCCGTGCCACTGGGCTGCCCCCCATCCTGGTTTTTCTGAATTCTCAGGAAAATAGGGAAGTGAATTCTCTTTCTTTCTCTCTCTCTCCCTCTCTTTCTTTTTTTGTGGTACTGGGGATGGAACCCAGGGACATTTGACCTCTGAGCTACACCCCAGCCCTTTTTTATTCTTTATTTGGAAACAGGGTCTCACTGAGTTGCGAAGGGCCTCGCTAAGTAGCTGAGTAGTACTAAGTAGTACATGTCCACGAACCACGGTCCTCCTGTCTCCGCCTCCCAAATGCTGGGATGACAAGGTGCGCCACCACGCCCGGCTGGAAAGTGCATGCTTGATTATTTCCTGTTTGGCGCCTCTGACTCAATTTTAAGTTAGCGGCACAAGCTGATTCTAACATTAGCTTAAAAGAGTCGAGCTGGAACATTCTAGAATTTGCTTCAAGTCCGTGAAGACACTTGTCTTGCCCCCCCCCCCCATGCCAACTTCACAAATCAAGGACTGTGGGGCCGACTCCTCCAACCTCCGCGCCACGCCCTCCTTGGCACGGCCTGGGCGGGAAGGGCTGGCGCAAGGCTCGCTGTCCTTTAGGACTTTCACGCACAGTCCTGTTAGTATTCCCAAAGTGTCCTGTGGATTTCAGAGGATATTGTACGGCCCTATTTTTAGTTATCCCAAGTAACTAACTCAGAAAACGAGATGTTCTAAAATTAGAACGCTTTCTCTTCTTGTTCAACTCTCCCCTCAGTGTAAGTCAATTATGTGAGCTTACTTTCAAAAATACGACGGCAGCGTGGCGCTCGGGCCGCGTCTCAGGACGGGGGGCGCGTCTGGGGTGTCGGGCAGCGGCCTTGCCAGCCCTCAGCGCGCCTCGGAGTTTCCTGGAAGCGCTTTGCTGATGGAGTGCGGTGCCTTTAAGCCAAGGTCGAGGCCTGACCTGGGCTGTGCGGGTTTCTGGTTTGTCAGGCCAGAGGCATTTTCTCATTTTCACAGTTGAGCTGAAACAAAGGCCCCCTTATCCTGGCTGAGCACAGGCAAGAGCTGACCTCAGCCTTTCCCAGCAGGCCCGCCTCCTCCGCCTTAAGAGTCTTTGCTGGGCTCCTGGCAGTTTTCCGGCCAACAGCACAGAGAGGGAAGAAATGCCAAGGGGGCCAGGAGTCAGGAGCAGAAGCTCTGCCATCCCTGGCCCACTCAGCCATGAGCATGGGGCCGCCGGGGTGGCCTCTGTGGCTCCGCCCCGGGTCAAGAAAGTGAGAAAAGGGGGCCTTTCCACGGAGCGCTGAGCGATTTGGGCTGCGGTTGAGGCCATTGTCAGTGTGCACAGAGTCGCTCTGGACAAGGCGGGGTGTCCCTGGGTACGTGCCGCCCCCTCCGCCCCGGCCGCCCCTCGAGTCTCCATGGGAGGACGCCACTGTCCACCCTGACCCCAGCCATGGATTAGCCTTCGCACGGCCTCGCCAGCTCTCCCACGGCAGGACAAAGCCCGTCTGCCCTGAAAGTATAGCTAGTGCTGGGTCCCCCTAAAACCTTAGAAGGTCTGTTTGAGGACCAGAAAGATAAATGCTAAGAGACCTTGCCCCGCTCACGGAAGCCTTTGCGTTTCGCGTCCTTGCTGGAGGCAGCGTGGCGCGTCTCAAGCCCTGTTCTGTGGCTTTTTTCTTTTCCTCTTTCTTTTTTCCAGTATTGGGATTTTAACTCGGAGGCGTTTTACCACTGAGCGACATCCTTGGCTTCCTTTTTTAAAATGTTGTGGCACGATCTTGCTGTATTGCCCAGGCTGGCCTCGAACTTGAGGCCCTCCTGCCTCGGCCTTGGGAGTTGTTGGGATTACAGGCATGCAGCCCCGTGCCTGGCGGTAGCTTTGATTGAATCACTGCTAGTACTTGGTCTGTATCTGCTTTGATGTGTTTCGGGGCTCACACACACACTTCATTTGGAAATTTCTTCACAGATTGTCTCTAAAGCTTAATTAGAAAATTTAATGTTACAGTGATGTTCTGGGCTCTGGCAATAGCTGGAAAATGTGCAAAACAAGGACCCACATTCTGGATCAAGCCGCCCAACCCGGCAGGGCAGAGCACGGACTGCAGAGTAGGAGGAGGGGCAGACGCGCTGCCAGTCTTGTGACCTAAGAAGGGCTGCTGGTGGATTCATGTAGACCAACCCCAGCGGGCGGTGGCTCAGTGGCGGAGCGCGGGCCCCATGTGCGCGAGGCCCTGGGTTCTAGCCCCAGTACCACCAACTCCAGAAACTGGGTCAAGACCAAGCAGGAAGAACATACCAGCTCTTGTTGGCCAGGTCTCCTGAGATGTACTCTGACAGCTGAGGCCTCATTGCACTCTCCTGGGTCATCCAGCTCAGCTGGGCACAGCGGCCGTGCGGGAAATCACAGTACTTGGGAGACTGAGACGGGAGAATTGCAGGTTCAAGGCCAGCCTCAGCAACTTAGTGAGCGTCCGTTTCAAACTAAAATAAGAAGGGCTGAAGGTAGAGCTCAGAGGTAGAACACACACACGCGCGCGCATGCACATACACACACACACACACAGTCAAAACTTGTCTCAGTCGCTAAACCATCAAGGAACAGCTAAGGAGTTTTCGGTGTCTTATGCTCAGAAACGCCCTTCAGCCAAGAGTTTGTCAAATGCAACTGGTCATGGAGCCCGTTGTGTTCTGTCAGGCGGTGTTGATGAAGCGCCATGGAATATGCGTGCGTTGCGAAGCCTGTGTTGAGGCGCGATGCCTCGGGCGGTGGTGGGTCGTGGCAGCCCTGGGCTCATGGAGTGATGCCCGTAGAAGAGACGCCCGGGGCACACCTGCTCTGCTGAGCAGGCGCTGTCCACAAGCCAGGGGGGAGCCCTCGTGCCGTGGCCCCCAGAGGCCCCGGCCTGTAGGCTGTGCGAGAAGGAACGCATTGATCAGCCTTGGTGCGCAGCCTTGGCCGTGGCGCCCGAGCCAACCGGACGGAGCCTTCTCCTGACCCGTGGAGCTTGCTCGCCTCACCAAAGCTGCCCAGCAAAACAAGAGTCTTATTTGGTTTCAAAATTCTCTTATCATAAACTTTGAGAGTCGCAGAGCTCTAGTGCCAGAAAGCTTAACTTTTGAAATGAAACGGGAGTGTAATGTCGTCAATCTGGGACTCGTGCGTGCCGCCATTAATGCTGGAGGGTCTGGGGGAAGCTCCCCGGGGCCTGGGAAGTTGACACTTGAGGCCTCGTCCTCTCTCGATCCCGGGCCCGGCTCCCAGCCTGCTCTCTCCCCTCCATAGCTGTTAGATCACCCCTTAGAAGGTAGATCACCCCTTCTTTCACATCCAGTGCTGTTATCCACGCCGACCGACGGTTTAACGCAGCTCCTCTCCCTGCGTTCCCCGGTGACCTGCTCGTCGCCAGGTTCAGGGGACGCCTGAGACTCCGCGTCCTTCACCTCTGTCTTCGTGGGCTCCGTTCCTTCCTTCCCTGTGCCCGGCGGGCCAGTATGTGGTCAGTGGAGGCAGCGAGGCCTGGTGGCCCCTGCGCCCGGCGGGCCAGCCTCTGGGTGGTGGTTATGAGTAGACAAGAGACAGAGGTCGCCCCGTGGTGGGGCTAGAACTCAAGCCGGCTGATACAGGGAATAAATTAAACGTCTCATGCCTTCTCTAAGATAACTTTAATCATCTTCATAAAATCTTATCACTGCCCCAAAGGCTTCCTCTATCTCCATCCATTAAGTCTGACAGTTTTTCTTAAAAAAAAAAAAAAATCTAGTGCTTTTACTTATTGGTGGTGAAGGCCTTTTCTCCCCAGAGCCACTAAACCAAAACGAAACCCTGATAGGTCGTTTTCCTGGGAGATCTCCAAGTAGCTCCTTATGAACGATTCATTGGAAGCGTAGGTGAAGTTCTTGAAAACTGGTGGTGTGTGTGTGTGCATGTGTACGCGTGTGTGCACGCGTGTGTGCATGTGTGAGTATGCGCGTGTGCATGTGTGCGCGCGCGTGTGTGTGTGTGTGTGTGTGCGTGTATTTCTGCACATGGAGCAGCACATTAGAGAGATAAGCAGAAGGATTTCTGGGACTTTTGTCTTGCCGTGTGCACCGCCCTGGAGCTGTGTAGGCGGAGGGCGGCGCTGTGCGCACTCGGGAGGGCAGCGGGCGGGGAATTGGAGCGGCCCTGGCCCCGGCGCTGCGCTGGCAGACGGCGTGGAAGGCGGGCTCCCTGTGCATTCCCCCACGATCCTGGCCACCACCTCCTTTGCTTTATGCCCCACATTTTTAAGGATTAGTTGTTTGACTCTTTTTCTCTCTAAGAAATATCACAGTGTCCTGGTAAATTCCTCCTTCTTGTGGAGCTGACTAGACATGTTTCATGTCACCAAAAGGACTTGCCCCAGGGCAGGTGTGTGGGCTGCTGGCAGGAGGCCACGGCCATCCGCAGACCTTCTTTGACCAGCTCCCTGCGCCGACCTCCCTCACCGTTCCCATTTCTCTAGAAGTGGGATTTCTGGGTCAGAGGGCATTGGCGCCATCTTGGGTCCCAAAGGTTGACCAATGAGCATTCTGCTAACAACTGCGCACATATCTCTGTTTACCCCAAAGGAACGGCTGTCACATTTTGCAGGTTTCAGAGGGGAAGCGTGGTTATGTGTGGGGTTTTTTTGGGTTTTTTTTTTTGCTATAACTAAGGAACTTGAATGGCCTTTTCATGTCCTTACCCCTCCACTCGATAACTTTGCCTCCTTCCTGGTGCTCTGCCACAGCTGTGCATATTAAGGATCCTGGTCAGATGTGTTAGGGAAATCACGTGATTTGCTTTCCAACTTTACTATGTTTTCGAAGCATTGGTGTTTTTTGTTTGAATGCGGTCAAATGACTAAGTCTTTTGTGGAATGGAAAAGCCTTCTAAAATGTTATAGAATGTGGAATGTGCTGGGTATACCTTGTTCCCTGTGACCAGGTGGGAGGATCCTATCTGCTTAAGACACGGTCTGTAGAATGAAGAGGAGCTCGCCGCAGGTCACTTCACTGGCTCATCACGCAGATGTTTCTGCGCGGGCGCGAGGAGGGAAGGCTCGCCATGCTGGGGGCGGGGCTGGAGGCCAGTCCCGCGCCGCGTCTCTCTCATCCGAGGGACACTGAGCTGAGAATACTGTCACGGGCCTCTTGTTGGGTGCCATCAGCAAGCGCTAAAATCAAACGTCCAAACTCTGCTTTTCATTTAAGCATTTTGCCAGATGTTTCCTGTGGCTGGACAGATGTGTTCACTAGGAAGTTACACTCCTGAGAGCCGAATGCCGTGGACACTGTTGCCGTCGACAGTGATTCTGGCCCAGCTGGATCTGGAAGACGATGTTTGTGTCATTTTTTGGGGGGTTGGGAGTGAATTCTCCTCCAAGGTAGAAATGCTCTCCTCACACCCTGCTTTTATTTTCTCGGTGACCGTCCCAGTCCGTGGCTCGGGAGGGGCTGCCACGGGCTGGTAGAGTGTGCCGTGGCGTACACCGCAGCCACAGGCGCGTCTGTCTTGCACGCCTGCCGGTCTGTGAGCGCTCAGGTGCGCTCAGGCGGAGTCCAGCCGGGCCTCCGCAGGCCGGGAGCCTGAGGTGGGCGCACTGCCCTGTCCACCCCACGCCTTGCGGACGGGCCTGGGAAGCTGCCGCGCCTTGGTGTGCTTCAAGGCCTGTGTGCGGGCGCCATCGAGGCTGGCCGGGCTGCAGGGCACACGGGGATTTCTGACATTCCTCCTGGGGGCCCAGCTGCTAGGCCCCCGGCCCTGCAGTCTCGCCCCACAGCAGCTTCCTCTCCCGGGTTTTGATGTCTTAGTTTAGAGCTTTATAAAAGCTTTTTGTTATGAAGAGGACAAGACAAAGAGAAGAGCCGGCCCACTGGCACCCTGGCAGCGCTTCTCTCTCCTCACAAAATGGACCTGTGCCGGTGGGCGGGCGTGCGGGCACGGTGCCCTGTGAACAGCCTCCCGGGAGCTGCCCGGGCCCCCTCGCCCGCCTGCACCTCCTCCCAGGGACTCTTATTCTGACGGGGGCCGCCGGCCTGCCCGGCCTGCCTGCCAAGTTTGTGAGGCCCAAGGCCTTCTTGTGGGAGGACCGGGCTGTCTTCATGCTCTTTGGCAATGATTAAAGTGAGGTTAGTACCAAAAACCCTTTCATTTTATTCCCTTTTCCTTGCTTTTTCAAACCAGATGGCAAGCCTGTATTTTCAGCTGTAATTAATTTAAACTGGGCGGCACTCGGTGCCGGGAGAGGGAGAGTGGATTGTGCGGGAAGGGACGGCAGGGGCTGGCGGCTTCTCGGCCTCTGCCCACCAGCCTGCCTGGCCGGCCACAGCCACGCCCGCCACGCCCAGGGCCCTTCCCGCTGCGGGCGCAGCACGTTGGTGCCACCAGCCTGACGTGAGGGCGCTTTGCCTTCCTCCGGGCCCCTCCACAAGGGGGCGCGCTTTAGGCTCAACATTTACCCCCCTCCCCCAAAAGAAAATGACAAGGGGCACAAAAGCACTGGGCCACGCTTGAAATCTGGGGTCCTGGCCTCCACCAGCCGGCCTCCCCGGGGCTCAGTGCCGCGCCCTCCTCCCTTGCAGCCCAGGAGCCTGGATCCCACAGCTGGTAGAACAGCCCCCAGCACCGTCGTCCGGGGTGCGCCCCTGCCCTGTGAGGACGCCAGCTGGCGTGGAGCCCGGGGGAGTCCTGGGAGCAGCCGCCCGGTGCCCACCTGCGGCCGGGCGTGCACCTCACCGGGGCCACGCTTTGCGGGCACCGTGGAGGGTGCAGATTGTGGGCAGCTGGGAGGATGGCACGCAGGCACTCTGTCAGGCTGCGCAGGAATGCCATCCGCACGGTCGCCGTCACTGTTCCAGGGCCCGTCCTCAGACCCCTGGAAGCCATCGCTGGAGGCTCGTGGTGAGAGAGGGTCACCGCTGTGTGGCCGTGGGCCTCCGCCCCCGGCTGTTGCCTGCAGGGTCAACACAGGGTGTGCTGAGCGGGGCAGCCTGCGGGGGCCTTTTAATTTTTTTAATTTTATGTAGTGACGCCAGGGATTGAGCCCGGGGCTGCTCTACCCTGAAGCTATGCCCCCAGCCCTTTTGAGTTTTTTCGTTTTGAACCAGGGCCTTGCTAAGTTAGCAGAAATTGGCCTCAAACCTGCGACCCTCCTGTCTCAGCCTCCCAGGCACTGCTCATAGAATTTACATCCAGGGTTTACATTCTCCACAACCGCAGCTGCCGTGGTCTGCCGGGCTGCCCGTGCGACGGCCAGGGTTTCTGTGGCGGCCGTTTGGGGCCAGATCCCTGCTTCTGAGAACCGTTGGGTTCTCTCTGGTGGACAGAGACAAACGTGAAACAAGAAACGTGCACTGCTGTTGCAGCCTCTGGACACAGACTCACCGTGCGATACACTTCCACCTCTGGGCGCACACGCAAGTGCGATGTTTGCACAGCTGTGTTCGTGTAGCATTACGACAATGGCCAAAGGTGGGAACAACCCAGGTGGCTTCGCGGATGCCCCTCTCAGCCTGAAAAAGGAAGGGTGTTCTGATACTGTTGCATACGGTGGACCTCGAGGATACTGTGCCAAGGGAAAGAGTGAGAAGCTGAGTTGAGTCCCCTTCCCGGAGGTACAGCTCAGTAGTAGAGGCTCCTGGATTCAGTCCCTCAGGATCTTATTAAATCACTTCTTATACTTAAGTTTAATGTAGCTCTATAATAATTTGATTTAATGGTTAAATTTGTATGTGTGTATGTGGTACTAGGCGTTAAACCCAGGGATGTTCTACCTCTGAGTTATACCCCTAGCACTTTTTAAAAAAATTTGAAATGGTCTCGCTAGGTTTCTGAGAGTCTTGCTAAATTGCTGAGGCTGGCCTCAAACCTACATCCTCCAGTCTTGGCCTCCCAAGTACTGGAATTACAAGCAGGCTCCACCATGCCTTGCTAATGGCTTTTTGGTGGGGGGTGGCAGATCTGGGGATGGGACTCGGGGGCATTCGACCTTCGAGCTACACCCCCTGCCCTATTTTTATTCTTTATTTTGAAACAGGGCCTCACTGAGTTGCAGAGAGTCTAAGTAGCTGAGGCTGTCCACAAACCGTGATCCTCCGGTCTCAGCCTCATGAATGCTGGGTTTACAAGCGTGCACCACCACGCCCGGCTCGCTAATGGCTTTTGTTGGTGGTGGCTGGTAGCTGCTGAGGTCAGTCAGGGTATGAGGATGATTTTAAAAGAAAAACCAGCTTTTAAACTTGTGTTTAGTGTTGAGTAAGCATTGAGTCAGAGGTTATCCTCTAGTATGGAAAAGTCCAGAAAGTATTTTGGAGCTGGTCACTGCCACCCTCAGGCCCGGGTGTGCTTGGCAGGGGCATACTTGCACACTCAAGTATGTGGGGAGGGGCGGTTGCACACCCCACAGCACAGAAGCAAGCACGGGGGGTCTCATGCACACGTGCCTCTGTGTGTCAGCTCCCAGCCTGGCCGGGGTCGCAACTGAATTAAAAGGAAGGAAAAATGCCGGGCGTGGTGGCGCACACTGGTAATCCCAGCATTTGGGAGGCTGAGACAGGAGGATCATGGTTCGCGGACAGCCTCAGCTACTTAGTGAGGCCCTCTGCAACTCAGTGAGACCCTGTTTCAAAATGAAGAATAAAAAATAGGGCTGGGGCTGTAGCTTGGAGGTAGAATGTCCCTGGGTTCCATCCCCAGTACTAAAAAAAAAGGAAAATAAGGAGGCGACCTCATCGGTGACCGCTGGCTTCAGTCGCGGGAGCGGGTTCTGGCCTCGTGGAGGTTTGGGTGACAGCGCAGGTGCGGAGCCTGAGGCACCGGGCGATGGCTCTGACAATGGTGTGGTCCGGTCGGGGTGCGTGTGGAGCGCGGGGTCTGGCGCTGGCCCTTCAGCTGCGGGACCGCAGAGCGGGGCGCAGGGTGTCGGTCTCTCCGGCTTTGTTGGCTTCATAGGATTCTGGGTGTGGCGAGTCCCAAACAGAAGTGCCTCCCGCTAGGTCCCTGGGAGAGGACATGGGCGGCCTGGCAGCGCCGGGCCCGGGAGGGCGTGCAGGCGGCTGGGAGCCCTGCGGAGTCTGAGGAGCCCGGCCCTCGTTTAGGGTCGCCCACATTTTCATCCCTTTGTCCTGAGTCACACAGCCTTTGTGTCATCAGGTTTTTCTCCCTTGAGTAGGACAAAAACATGCGATTTTTCTCACTCAATGGGTTTTTCTCTTTTCCAGCAACTTGCTGTAAGATGTAGCATAAAAACAGAGAGGGAGGCGGAGGCGGGTCACGGGTGCACAGCTTCAAAGTAAGAAGAGCCGGGGTGCAACTCAGAAGTACAGCGCCCCCGGGTTCAGTCCCCAGCACCAAACTAAGCAAAACCCAAACAGCCTCCAAGGGGGCCTGAGCGCCGCGCACGTGAGGACTCGGCGTCCTGGGCCGCCGGCCACGCGCCTCCCCAGGGAGCGGAGCCATGTCTCCCGAGTCGCCGGCCTCACGAGCCTCGCTCAAACGTATTGGTGCCAATTTTCTCCTAAGAGCGTGTCTGCTTTTGGTTTGACTCATTTTCAAAATAATCATGTGCCGCTTGCTGTGTAGACCCGGCTAGCTTGGGGACAGTCCGTCCAGGAGCAGAGATGGAGGCCGGCCGAGGGGCAGAGAGACCTGGGCTTCTGGGCCATCACTGGGCGGTCGAGCGGGCGCCGGTCTTCTTCACCCAGATGCCCCAGGTGGTCTCCAAGGGGATGCTAATGACGGCAGCCGCCGCCTCTGTGCCAGGGCGCCCCTCGGCCTCGGGCCCCACGGCTAGGCCGCAGAGGACGGCGCCTCCTGCCCCCCTCTGGTACAGGACTCTGCGCGTGGTGAGCGTGGTGCTGAGCGGCTGTTGTATTTCAGCAAATCACTGAGAACACGTCATGCCAACTGCGGAGGAGCTTCGTAGCAGTCAAAATTCTTTTTTTTTTTCTCTTTTTTGCAGTACTGGGAATCGAACCCCATTCTACCTCCGAACTACATTCCCCTAGCCCTATTTTTTATTCTTTATTTTGAAACATGGTCTCACTAAGTAGCTGAGGAACCTGTGATCCTCCCGTCTCAGGCTCCCGAGTACTGGGATTACGTGTGCGCCGCCATGCCCGGCGAGGGTCAGAACTCTATGTTTCAATCATCTCAGCAGTGTCTCCACTCATTTGAGAATGGTGTGTGCGCGCGTGTGGGACACGCGGCTCACTGGTGTGAGCGATGCCTGGGCGCACACGCCCCCACCCTGGTGGCGCGGTAGAGGCCGCCAGCGCAGTTAAACAGTGGGCACAGCGCTGTAAGTCTTGCCCTCGGGCTGCCCCTTCTTCAGACTTTAATTTTCCTCTTGTCTCTGCTCATGGTGGAGACTGGCAGAGACAGCTCTAGTCAAAGAAAACTGGCACCTGACTCTGGGGTCGCCCGCGGTGAGGCCGCACCCCGCTCTTGGCCAGGGGCTCCCTCTGCCGGTGACGTGTCCCGGGCCGCTCTCGCTGGAATTCAATGTGGGGAAAGTCGTGGTGGTTGCTTTGGATTCAACTTGCTTACTCCAGGGACCGACCCCTAGAAAAGCAGAGGGAGGAACTCGACGCGCCGAGGACCGAGCGGGGGCTCCGGGTGCCAGCGGCCGAGAGCAGCGCGGGGAGCGGGCGGCGCTGGGCCGCCCGGGAAGGAGCGAAGTGAAGTGTGGGGTGGCCAGAAGGGTCGGTCCTGGGAAGGAACCCAGGAGTGCCCTTCCTCTGAGCCACCTCCCCGCCCCAGTTCTATTTTATTTTGATACAGGGTCTCACTAAAGTTGCTGCACCTGGCCTCAGACCTGTGCTCCTGTGTCTCAACCTCCCAAGGGGTTACTGGCGGGCAGCACCACGCAGGGATACTTTTTGACGTTTTAAAATTAAAATAACACGTGGCTGGGCATGATGGCCCACACCTATAATCCTCGTACTTGAGAGACTGAGGCAGGAGGATAGCAGGCTCGAGGGCAGCCTTGGCAACTCGGGTCCTTGGCAACCTAGAGTCCCTGTTTCAGATAAGAAATAAAAATAGGGCTGGGCCGGGTGTGGCGGCGCATGCTTGTAATCCGCATGCTTGTAATCCCCACGCTTGGGAGGCGGAGACAGGAGGATCATGCAAGCCAGCCACGCTGGTTTAAGAGACCCTGTTTCCAAATAATAAAAATATAAAATAGGTCTGGGAGTGAAGCCCGGAGGCAGGTTTTCATCCCTAGTACCACCCCCACCCCCAAAATAGGGCTAGGGTACAGCTCGGAGGCAGCATGCCTCTGGGGTTCAGTCCCTAGCACCGCAATGAAATTAAGTAACAATCTAAAACACAAATATGTTGTACAACTGCACAAAAGTGTGTGCTTTATATCCTTATGAGATTTTTCCATTATTTAAATTTTTTTTTTCTTTGGTTAAAAAACAGCCTCAAGAAGCCGGGCGTGGTGGTGCACGCTTGTCATCCCAGCATTTGGGAGGCTGAGACAGGAGGATCGTGGTTCGCAGCCAGCCTCAGCTACTTAGTGAGGCCCTTTGCAACTCAGTGAGACCCTGTTTCCAAATAAAGAATAAAAAAATAGGGCTGAAGGTGCAGGTTAGAGGTAGAATGCCCCTGGGTTCCATCCCCAGAACTGAAAGAAAACAGTAACACCCATTAGTCAAGGTCCCACAGGGCCATGGCGGCCAGTCCCTTGCCCGGAGCCGCCGGCTCTATGAAGCCCATGAGCTGTGTGTGTGGATGGGTCTGGCTCCGTCCGTCCCGGCTGCCTGGGACTGTGGACGCATCCCGTTCTGCTGTACCCCGCCTTACGGGTCACTTTAAAAATTATTATAAAGAGTACAGTGAAAACACCATCATCGAAACGCAACCCAGCTCCACGCCGTGTCGGCTGCACTGGCGGGCGGGCGGGCTCTCCGTCAGCACCCCCGCGGGAGGTGCCTCTGCCGCCGCATCGCACACTGGGCCGGGGCTCCTGCAAGATCTTCGGGCCTGCTGCCGCGTCGCCGGGAACATCGTCCTCTGGTGCGTGATGGTCCCAGAAACTCCCGCCTGGCTCTGGGGCTGGACGGCCGGAGCAGGTGTCCCGGGCGGCATCCTGCGTGCACCCCGGCTGCTGTCTGTGCTCATCCCTTGGCCACCCTCATGGCTCACCCCAGTGTGCCTGTCGCCTCGTCCAGATGCCCTCCCCTCGATGCATAGGGTGCTGGCTGCAGTATTAGGTCACCTTAGCCACCTGCCGGCACCCTGTCCTGAGGAAGTTCTCATTCTCGGACCCTAATGCTTAGGAGGGGAGGGCCGATGTTGGAGCCGGTTCACACAAGAAAGCCGGATGCCAGTAAGTGTCTAAACGTCTGCTCACTCTCTCTGGGCAGGCAGTGGGAAGGTTTAGGAGGTGGCCAGTTACACACTGGAGCCCTGCGGCGCCGTGGGTAACTTCAGACAAGTGGCGTTCACCTTAATCACAAGGCCATTTCTGGCCGAGGGTGTCGGTCCGCTGACGCCAGCTGGGGCCATGGAGCCCTGGGGTGGCCCTCGATGCCGAGGCCCAGGCCAGGACCGGAGTGGCAGCCTTTCCCTGCCCATGATGCACCCGGGATGCTGCCCGCGTCACCCTGCCGCCCCAGGCATCCTGGGTGTGCTGGAGATGCGCCAGCTGGTGAGGAGGCCATTCACGAGAGGGCAGAGGTGAGCGGGTGACTTCCCTGTGTAGGGCACCCAGAAGGCAGGGACACCGAGCCGTGGAGAGGATGCCTGTGCCCGCCCTCTGCAGCGGCCCCCACACACGGCACCCTCCGCCCCAGTGGGCACACGCCTCATCTGTTTGATGTACAGTCTTTAAAGATGTGTTAGAGCCGGGTGTGGTGGCGCATGCTTGTAATCCCCGCACTTGGGAGGTGGAGACAGGAGGATCACGCAGGTTGGAAGCCAGCCTCAGCTGGCTTAAGAGACCCTGTTTCCAAATAAAATATAAATAGGTCTGGGAGTGTAGCCCAGAGGTAGAAGGCCCCTGGGTTCCATCCCCAGTACCACCAAAAAAAAAAAAAAAAAAAAGTGTTAGCAGGGCATGGTGGCACACGCCTGTAATCCCGGTACTTGGAGGCGGAGACAGGAGGATCACAGGTTTGAGACCAGTCTCAGGAACTTAGTGACACCCTGTTTAAAAAACAATAAAGCTGGGGGTGGAGGTTGGGGGTCGGATGCTCCTGGGTTCCATCCCTTCCGCCACAAAAAGAACAGATTGAGCCTCTAAACTGGCTGTCAGTGGGTAGCTTTTGACCTAGATAATAGGGCACGGAGTGTGTTTTGATTGTGAATGACTGACATTTAAACGCCCCCAACTTTTATGCAGGACTCTGAACTTCCAACTTCTCTTTAAAAGTCTCGAGGCCCGGCCGTCATTACCTAGCGTAGGTGTGCACTTGGGTTCAGGGGAGCTACCACCCCCGCCACCCTGGGCTTTCCTCCTGCTCCTGCCCAGCCCTGAGGGACGCTGGCGTTTGCTTCCAGTTCTCTGGAAAGATAAGAGCAGCCCTTAAGGTTCAGCAGCTGATAAATGGCAGAAGCAGAAAGACACCCGAACTCCAGAGGCAAGCAAGCCCGATCCTGTCCCCGCCCTGGCGGCTCCACGCACAGCACCCTAGTCCTGGGGTGTGCATTCGAGTGCTCAGCGGGGCCTCCCAGAGCGGCTGCCCCCTGGAGCTCTGGGCAGGGGCGGAGTTCTCTGCTCCCGATGTAAGTGATGAGGGCTTTCGATTCATTCATCATTTTAAAATACCTTGATCGTAATTTTGCTTTCTGGGCATTGTGGGATTTTTATTCATTAAATATTTATGGAAGCCGGGCGTGGTGGCACAGACTTGTAATCCCAGCATTTGAGAGGCTGAGACAGGAGGATCGCGGTTTGCAGACAGCCTCAGCTCCTTAATGAGGCCGTATGCAACTCAGTGAGACCTTGTTTCAAAATAAAAAATGAAAAATAGGGCTGGGGTGTAGCTTTGGAGGTCGAATGCCCCTGGGTTCCATCCCCAGTACCGCAAAAAAAAAAAAAAGAAGTGAACACTTTTCTACCTTGTAATATGCCTTCTGTTTTCGGCTTAACCACTTTAGAAGTGGTTATTCAGTGGAAATCTCCCACTAATGAATCCACCGGAGGGAGGGAGGCAGGGAGGGAGTGGCGGGCCTGGGCACCCGAGTCTTTGGTGTTCTTTGGTGTTCTTGTGCGGGCGGGTAGCCTGGTCTCGTTGCAAGCCTGCGCGGCACTCACATGGCGAACCCTCCCCACGACCGTTGCTTGCACGTCGGCCATAGCTCTTCAGATTCGGGACTCAGTGTCGTCTCTCCCCGGAGCAGCTCAAGAGCTCACTTTGTAGACGGTGTAGCACGAACGCGGGCGACTGCTCAGGCATCAGGTTTCATCCCTGAGTATTTGCGTGCGTAGCATTGAGACCGCCCGGGACGCACGTGTCCTTGTTGGGGGCGCGTGTCCACGCTGCGCCTGTGCAGCCCCAGCGCCCGCTCGGCCTCGGAGACGCGGCGAGCCCAAGCCCAGCCCAGCGCCAGGCTCTGCAGCGGAGGGAGCGGTCACTCCTCAAAGTGGTACCAAACCGGCCATGTTTGCTCGGAGTATAGACTCCCGGGCACAAGTGTACACCCCCCACCCATATATTTGTGGGTCATTTGTATTTGTTCTCTTGAACAGTAGCTGGCAGAGACTTCCTCCGGTGGGGTGTGGTGGCACATGCTTGTAATTGCAGGTTCGCGGCCAGCCTCGGCTACTTCAGCCCTTCACAATGTAATGAGACCGTGTTTCAAAATGAGGAATAAAATCTAGGGCCGAGAGTGTAGCCCAAAGGTAGAATGCCCCGGGACTCAATCCCCAGTGCACCGAAAAAAGAAAAAACACATTCTTCCACGCTTTTTACACGGATACCAGTTCTGTTTGAGCAGAGGCCCACCCACCTGTACAGCAGGACGTCCCTGGAACCTAACTCCACGTAAACGCCGCCCTTTCCCAAGCTCAGGCAGAGACTGGGTGTTTGGAGGTAATGAAATTTGGTCCAAGCCGGGCGTGGTGGCGCACACTTGTAATCCCCACGCTTGGGAGGCTGAGACAGGAGGATCGCACAGGTTCGAAGCCAGCCTCAGCTACTGAGTGAGGCTCTCAGCAACTTAGTGAGACCCTGTTTCCAAATAAAGTATTAAAATAGGTCGGAGAGTATAGCCTTGAGGTAGAAAAGCCCTTGGGTTCCACCCACAGTACCACCCAAAAAAAAAAAAAAAAAAGAAATTTGGTCCACAGCATGTTTATAATTGGCAACATTTATTTATTTATTTATTTATTTATTTATTTATTTATTTATTTATTTATCAGTATTGGGGATTGAGCCCAGTGTCATTTTACCTCCCAGTTACACCCCAAGCTCTATTTTATTATGCTTTATTTTGAAGTGGAGCCTCCCTAAATAGCTGAGGCTGGCCACGAACCTGCGATCTTCCTGCCTCAGCCTCCCAAGTACTGGGCTGACAAGCATGCGCCAGCACGCCTGGCTCGGCAGCATTTCATTTTTGCCTAACAGAGTGTCTAGTGAAGTCACATTTGCTCAGATACTGAAGGTCGTAAAGGTGAGTTTGGGAGGAATAAGTATGTGCTTCATAGTGATTGGAGCCACTCGAGAACTGGAGCTCCGCAGGCCTTCTCTATGAAACGGGGAGCCCAGGGGCCCAGGAGGGGGGACGGTGGAGGGAGGACCACCGAGGGAAGAGGAGGAAACGCTGGCGCGGCAGGGTGCAGGCGCCAGGCCTGTGTGGAGCCAGCCACGCAGCAGAGCGGGTGGCGGTGAGGTTGTAGGTTTGAGGCCGAGAGGGAAGCTAGCGCCTAGGGGCAGGAGGGAAAGGGCTGGCTCCTCTCCCTCCTTTCCTTTCCTCTCTTTGATGCGTCCAGCTTGGCGTCCTCCGCAGCTCGCACAGGTGTGGGGAAGGACGGTGTCCTTGGTGTGACCAGGGCGGCCAAAGCCTGATGAGGTCGTTGCAGCCGCCAGACACAAACTTTCCTTTTTCTTTTTGGTGGTACTGGGGTTCCTGGAAGCCCTTCTACTCTAGGCTACACTCCCAGACCTATTTTATATTTTTATTTGGAAACAGGGTCTCTTAAGCCAGAGAGGCAGGCTTCAAACCTGCACGATCCTCCTGTCTCCGCCTCCCAGGCGCGGGAATGACAAGCGTGCGCCACCACGCCCGGCGTACACCCAAACTTCTTGATGGAAACGAGTTTCTGTTCTGACAGCTGGTAGATCAGGCTCCCGGGGACCACGGCCAGGGCCCAGCTGAGTGGGGACGGGCCGCCCGCTCGTGGGTGTGCTGCGGGCGGCAGCCTGGCGCTGGAGGCCAGGAAGGGGCAGGGGCCCAGGCAGAGCCAGGGGAAGCCCGCAGCCCCTGCATGCTCCAGAGCCTGGCGCCGGTTCCTGCTGAGCCCTCACCTGCAGGCCAGGCCACCCTGGCCACTTCGCACCTGGCGCCCGCGACTGGCTGTGCGCCCCGCCCGCACCGGGCTGGGGCTGCAGCTCCTAGTTGAACTGTGTTCTTCCCCCTCCAAGGCACGGCTTGATCCATGGTGCTCTGGGCCGTGTAGAGCGCCCTCCCCTGGCCCACCTGCCCTTCCCCTTTTCTCCTGAGCCTGGAACCCCAGGCCCTGCCCTCAGGAGGGCCGTGAGGAGCTGCGCACTCGGGCGTGGTGCGACAGCCTCTTGCTCTCTGCGCCCGCGGGCTGGGGTCAGGTGCCCGGCGAACCCAACCTCTGAGGCTCAACTGTGGCAGGCAGCTGACGGGCACCCGGGCCAGTCTCAGCCCACTCTACGCCAGATCACAAGAGTGGCTTTTCCAAACCCCTGCCGCCTCCCTCCAGGCCCCATCCCATCTGAGGGTGCCCTCCTCTCTTTTAGGAACAAGACCACCAACGGAGACTGCCGGAAAGACCCCCGGGAGCGAAGCCGTAGCCCCGCCGAGCGTGCCGTGGCGCCCACCATGACCCTGCACAGCAGTCACCTGTACACGTCCCTCCCCAGCCTCAGCACGGAGCAGCCCCTCGCTCTGACCAAGGCTGGTGTGGACACCAGCAGGCCGGCCGGCCTCTCCCCCACCCTGACCCCTGTGGAGCGGCAGCAGGTACGCGCCCGCGCCCTTCTCCCTAGCGGGAGGACTGTGGGTCCCACCCCGTGGGGCTGTCTAGTGGGGCCACCCAAGCGGCCTGCAGAGCGCGCTTCCCTGAGGCCACGAAGCCCCGCCCGCCGCTCCTCCCGCCCATGCTTCTATCCCTTTCCGCTCCAACGATGATCCTGTGTGGTCCTTCCCATCCTGCGCTGGTCCCCGCGGTCAGCGTGCACCCCCTTCCCCGGGGCCTCAGGAGGCCTCTCCCGGCCGGGTCCTAGAGTAGCGGGCATTTTCTGTACTGGATGTTGCAGGGTCTGTGCTCAGGGGAGGGTTGAGGCGTCTCACAAGAGCTCCCGGAAGGACGGGTTTTGCGTCCTGGCGGGGTGTGGGACTGCAGGCAGTGTTCCCGATGGGGTCCCTTGGGTGTAGGCCACCCCCACACTTAGGGGCGCTTCGCCTGAGCTCCACCATAATTGGTGAAGTCACAAAAGGACCTCCTGACCTGGCCGGCTGCAGGAGGTTCTGGGCTCTTCTGAGCCCTTGGCAGGTACGCCTTTCTCCTGTCTCTCACTGGTCCGAGTAGGCCTCCGCGGGCCTACCATCCCGTGGCGGTTCGATGCCACACACAAGGGTCACGGGGTGGCACCGCGCTAACCCTCCCCTCGCCCCTAGAACCGGCCCTCGGTGATCACCTGCGCGTCGGCCGGCGCCCGCAACTGCCACCTCTCACACTGCCCCATCGCGCACAGCGGCTGTGCCAGCTACCGGAGGCCACCCAGCGGTGAGTGTCCCGGCTGGGCCCAGACACACGTGGCATGCCCTGGCTCCCCGGGGAGGGACGGATTCCAGTGTGGTAGCCACACCACCATTTTCAGACCCAGTGACCAGCTACGTGGGGTCTGTCCCGGCGACCCCACTGACCACGGTGCCGGCCACTACTGACCACGTCCCTGCCTTCCCGCAGCTGCCACCACCTGCGACCCCGTGGTGGAGGAGCACTTCCGCAGGAGCCTGGGCAAGAACTACAAGGAGCCCGAGCCGGCGGCCAACTCCGTGTCCATCACGGGCTCCGTGGACGACCACTTTGCCAAAGCGCTGGGTGACACGTGGCTTCAGATCAAAGCCGCCAAGGATGGCGTGTCCAGCAGCCCCGAGTCCGCGTCGCGCAGGGGCCAGCCGGCCAGCCCCTCGGCGCACATGGTCAGCCACCCCCCGTCCGTGGTCTCCTGAGGGCGCCGCCTCCCACCCCACGGACGTGCGTGGTTCGCCTGAGCTTCCAACAATCCGTGCTTAGAAACAAAACAAAAAAAATCGTGGGGGGTGGGAAGGGGGGACGGGCCGGTTTACTCGCAAAACCGTGGTAGGGTTTTTGTTCTCTTTGTTTTGTATGCTTGGCGTTCGGACGAGGGGCCCTCAAGGCAACTGCGGGACGACACGGAGCGGAGCGCAGCCCGCCGCCCGCCCTTCCTGCCTCAGTTACCAAAGACGCCCCTGGCGCAGGTCTGCGGGGCGGACTCGGCCCCGCCGCTTCTGCTCTCCACGGCTTCTCCAGCCCCGCGCGGCCGGCGTGCGCGCGTGTACTTGAAGAGAACTGTCGTGTCTGATTTGCACTATTGCAGGAGAGCTGAGCCGCCCGCGCGGCAGCTTCCGAGGGCTGACTGCTGAGAGCAGAGGGCTCGAGGCCGACGCCCGCCCGCCCGCCCGCCGTGCGTTGCCGTGTAGCGTAGGTGAGCGCTGTGGAAGGGGAAGTCTCATGCCGGTTATAGGTCTTTCTCTGGATTTCAGGTGCTTGCGACTGGACCGCAGCCTCCACCGATCACGGGCATTCACCTCTGAACACCGCAGCGTGCTAGACTTTAGCTGAGGTGGGAGGACTCCAGAGTGCTTTGTACACGATGTGTGTTCCAATGGAGAAGAAATAGCTGGTTTCTATTAATCGTGTAGACAGTAGACCCGAACCCTCACCCTTAGGAGCTTCTCAGAATTATTTTTGTCAGTTACAGTCCTAGACATACTTACTGCTGGTACAGTTGTACTCTAAGATTTGTATTTGAAACTCATTTTACTCGCAAGGAGCGCCGGGGCAGCCAGCAGGCGCTCTGCGCCGTCCTGCTTGGAGGCGCTCCGGGGAGCTGGGACCCCGCGGCCTCTCAACATCTGCAATACGGAGTGTCCACGCTTCCTCGGATGCCGGGGCCAAGGCGGTATACATTCCTCTGACTCTACAGTTAGCACTGCGTTTAATTATCATGTGCTCTATTAATAGCTACTAACTAGAAATTAGACAGCAGGGCCCACGTGGCTGTGGCGCTCCTGGGCGCGGCCCCCTCACCTGAGGCTGGCTGGACTCCTGCATGCTGGAGCCCTGGAGGCTGGCTTTCAGGGGAGGAAGTACCGGTCAGCTGTGGGACTCTGGAGCTCGGCGCCAGGGCCAGAGGGTGGGCGGGACGGGCCCCTCCTGTCTCCCGCGCACCTTTCGCTCCCACCTCTGGGCTTCCAGCTTTGGCATCCAGGCCCCTATATTTTCTGTAGGAAAAAGATCGTTGAGAACACTTTTTTTATATAGGTAACTTTAAGACCATCATTACGCTGTGCGTAAAGAATGTACAGAGAAATTTGTAGGTATTTTTTGAAGAACAATTAATTTGTTAATGATATGTAGCTATTTAATTTTTCCCTTTCCTACCGTAATCATTCATTTTTTTTTTTTTTGGTCGTTTGGAAAAAAAAAGTTGATCTTTTTTTGTCTTCGACGTGCCTGTCAAGTGCGGGGCACAGGTATTCCACGAGGACACCTCGCCGCACGCTGGCCACTAGTTTGTTACTGCTACAGGCTACTGAGCGTCCTAACAGGAAAACGGCCGCACCGCCAGGCTCTGGCGGCCGTGCCGTGGCCGGGTCCCGGCACACTGACCTATCTGGGATAGGCAGCAGCTGGTGGGGCAGCGGGCACCGCAGCGTCCACTGGGAAGGAGCACCCCAGGAGCAGGGGCCCGCCGCTCCTCCCAGAGCCGAGGCTCCCGGGTGGCTTCTGCTTGTAAATCTGTAATATACCATTCGCTGTGGCCTGTTTTTCCTGGAAGAAGAAGAAAAAAAAGGTTTGGCAGGCCATCTTTTTTTTGTACTTAAAAGTAGCCTTAAGAACAATAATAAAGTGCTCTTAAACCACAGGGCGGAGCCTCCTCAGTCCTGGGGTCGGGCTCCTGGGAAGGGCGGCTGAGGTCTGACGCCGCCCACGGCGAGGGGGCTTGAGACGGCGGGACCTGGGTGCTGCCTGCCCCACGCTCCCGACCACCGCCACCCAGGGCAGAGCTCGCAGGGGAACCCTGGGAGTCCGAGCACTGGTGACACAGGATAAAGAATTGCGCGCGGGCAGCCGAGCTGCAGGTGGATGGCGACGCCACGGTTATTATTGCACTCAGACTCGGGGCGGACGTGGGGAGGAAGGGACCAAGGAGGCTGCAGGTCCTGAGGCCGGGGTCGCCAGTCCTGCCCGCTTCTGCGCGCTCCTCCGCGTCGCTGTGCAGGACGGCGCTCAGACGGTCTCGTCGTCGCTCATGTCCCAGATCTGTGTGGAGAAAGGACACGTCAGCGAGGTGCCAGGACGGGTGAGAGCCCCCACACCGGCTCCGAGCTCCCTGCTCTGAGGGGCCGGTGCCCCGTTTCTCGTGCAACAAACCAAGCCTTGGCGGCTATTTCCCCTGCCCGCCCTCCCCGCTGCGGTTCACCATGGGGTTCACCATGGGCGCCACCTCGTGCTGGAGGTGGCCCCCGCCCTGTCCCCCCGCTGGGAGGCCACCCCGAAGGAAGCCAGGCCTTCGGACTTCCAAAATTCCTAGACCTCTTGCAAAAGGCTGCTGCAAGCAGCAGGGCGGGGAGGAGCAGGTGTGCCTGCGGAGGCCGCGGGGCGGGGGGCGAGGTACGCAGTGGTACCAGCTTCACTCTCTAAGTCAGGGATGTAGAAAATAAACAGGCATTTCCTCCCCTGCCCGGCCCGTCCCCAGCACAGGCAGGGGCGCACTGTGGCGGGGCGCAGCTGCAGGAGCCGGTGGCCATGTGTCCGCAGGCTCCGGACTCATCTTTGGTCCTGAAGGTCTGAGGGGGAGACCCAGCCACCGAGGGTCACCAGCTCACCTCGGCTGCTCCTCAGCACAGCCGCGGCCAGGGGGCTGTGGAAGGGCAGGGAGGAGCCCTGCGGGCTGTGGTTCTCTAGAACCTTCTGTCCAGCTTCTGGGGCCAGGAGTGGGGGCGGGGCCTTGTGGGACAGTAGGAGTGTGCGGAGCCCTGGGGAGGCGGGAGCCCTGGGCTGGGCGGCCCTTTCTGAGCAGACTCAGCTACTCGCAGGACCTGACCACGGGGGCTGCCCGCAGCACCTGTGCGGAGAGGAGCCCTCGAGGCGCCCACTGGCTAAGGTGGCGCAGCTCTCAGGCAGGGCTGCCTGGCGGTGGCCTTTACATAACCGCACGGGGATTTTCCAGAACGAGCTCCCTGGGCAGGGGCGGCTACACCGAGCAGCCTGGCCTCACCCTGCATCAGACCCGGAAGGCAGCAGCAGCCTCCACTGGCGCCGAGGAAGAGCCCCTGCCGCCTCCTAGAAGCCAGGGCCGCCGAGGTGCGGGTGCCCTACCATGCCCTCAGCCTGAGTGCTTCCGAGTTCTAAAATATTACTGCTCACCCAGTGCTGGCACAGGTGTGAGCAACGTGCCGTGGGAGAGGTGTGAACTGTTACTGTACTTCTTAAAAGATGAGATTCTCCCCAAGGAAGAAATAATTTATTTTTTCTGTGTAATACAAGGGGTTGAACCCAGGCCCGGCACATGCTAGACAAGCGTTCTACCACGGAGCTACATCCCCAGGTTTTTTGCAAGTCTGGGGATGGAACCCAGGGGCATTCTACCCCCGAGCTACACCCCCAGCCCTATTTTTTATTCTTTATTTGGAAACAGGGTCTCACTGAGTTGCAAAGGGCCCCACTAAGTAGCCGAGGCTGTCCTTGAACCCCGATCCTCAGTCGCGTAATCCCAGCAGGCTAAGTGTGCACCACTCTGCCCGGCCCCAGACCTTTCTCAAGGTGGGGCTCAGTTGCCCAGGCTGGTCTCGAGCTCTGAATACCTCCTGAGTAGCTGGCATCACAGATGTGCGCCACTGTGGCTGGCTCTGTAAATGGTCAAAGCATAACCGCGTCCTTGTGCAGACAAGGCTAAGGTAAATACAAAGAATACCACTCGTAAGACAGCAAGACTTCAAATTAAGCAGTTCTAGCTCCCCCAAATGCACACAGCATCCAGTTCAAAAGCTTAATGAGCGAGATGAATCCATTCTAAGACTCGCTTACCAACGGAGTAAGCAGCAGGAAGACCTAACTAAACGCACAAAGTTGATATCACGGCACCGGTGAGCTGACCTCGGGAACACAGAAGGACAGGCCACCCCGGCTGTTGCCTCTGACAGGCCCAGCATCGATGAACTCTAACACAGCTGCAATTTCGGAGAAATCAAGTGTTTTCTGCAGCTTGAGGGGCTGGTTGGTACTCGGATTTACTAGAAAAAGAAAGAGCAAAACCTCCAGGGAAGCCTTTGAGAAGAAGCGCAGTGGGGGCTCCCTGCACTGGGTCTGCACCCCAGACTCAAGAGGGAGGGGACACCGCGGCCTGCGGGCCCGGTGAGCCCAGAGTCGGGAGTCGCCGTCCACAGACAGGCCGTGTGTGGTGGTCCAGACCTGGCTCGTGGGATTGCAAACCACGAAGAAAAGATGGACTTTCCAGTACACGGTATGGGGACAATTGGATGGTCACTCGAAACCAAGTCAAACGGATAGGTCAGCACGACTCCACACTGAGCAGGGATCTCGGTGTTCACGGAGCCATGTGCGTGCCAGGTGTGCATGGTGATGCCTTACAGAGCCCGCAGGGGAGCCTGTGGCCCAGATCTAGAGGCAGTAAAAGATGGGTACATTTGGCTCTACAAAGAAACGTGGTTTTGCATGGACAACACTGTGAGCAAAGTCAGAAAGACAAAGTTCATACTGGGAGAAAACAGTGCAAATTACCCGAAAGGGCCCCACTCCCCACACAGCAAGTGCTTAGAAATCAAGAAGGGAAGAGCAATAAACTGGCACGCTTGTAATCCCTGCGCTTGGGAGGCGGAGACGGGAGGATCGCGCTGGCTTAAGAGACCCTGTTTCCAAATTTAAAAAAAGTATAAGATAGGTCTGGGAGTGTAGCCTGGAGGTAGGGTTTCCAGGAACCCCAGTACCACCAAAAAAAAAAAAAAAAAAAGAAGAAAAAGAAAATGTCTTTATAACATATGTAAGTATATGTATATATGTGTCTTATATACATATATATTAAGAAATTGTATCCACAATGTATGTGGAACTCCTATAGCAATCTGACTTCTCCAAACAGGGCAAAAGAATTGAACACACATTTTACAGAAGAGGAAGTACCATGTCCCGTAAGAACCAGAGAAGATGCCCTCAGTCCCCAGGGAGTGAGCCCGCTCGCCATGGCCCGGGAGCCTGGAGAACCGCGGCCGTGACGCCGGGCGGCCACCGGCTCTGCAGGGTGGCCGGGGGTCCTACAAGCAGGCACCTCTTGTGCGGTCCAGCCACCTGCTCCTGCGAACCCCAAAGAAGTGAAAACAAGCCCACAGGGAGGCGGGGCAGGGGCACCACCCGAGCCGGCTCCCGTCCACCCACGGGAGACAGGAGGGGCCTACTGGGAGGCCACGGTGCCCTGGGGACGTGGCCTCAAGGGGACACGGGCCGGCCCTTTGCCCCTGGTGAGCGGCTTGGCCGGCGGCACACTTCTGCTGCCTCGTCCTCCCTTGTCACAGGCCCCGGAGGGGGACGGCCAACCGATCAGGGGCTGAAAGCTTCAGCACTGCGATCCGGCACTTGGGAGGCTGAGTCAGGAGGATCCCACGTTTGATGCCGACCTCCACAATTTAGTGAGCTCTGAGCGAGATCCTGTTTCCAAATAAGAAACAACACTGGTCTAGGGGTATAGAATGCCTCGGTTCTATCGCCAGTACCCCCAAAACAAAAACTGCGAGCCAAAATACTCCTCTCCATTATTATTTTATTAAGTTCTAGGGATTGAACCCAGGGGCATTCTACCTCCAAGCTACACCCCCAGTCCTAAATTCTGAAACAGGGTCTCAAGTTGCAGAGGGCCTCACTAGCTGAGGCTGGCGGCGAACCTTCGACCTCCCGTCTCAGCCTCCCAAATACTGGGATTGGTCCACCACCACCCCCGGCCCCTTTTCTCTTTACAACTTGATAAATACGGCGGGTGTTTGTTACAGGAGTGGAAGCTGATTTACACAAATGGGTGCTGCTCAGCCCTCAGGACGGATGGTGGGTGCACAGGTCACATGCTAAGTCAGCAGGGAGGAGCCGGGTGGGGAGATGCCGGGCAAAGGGCTCAGAGCTGGGTCAGCAGCACGAGTGAGCCCAGAGGCTCGCGAGGACTCGCGCCAACGCTGCTCTGCGCCCCGCAAACGTGCCCCAAGGGAGTTGAGGCGCTCCCACCACGGCCACGAAGCGACCACGGCGACCACCTCACCACGCATGTGCAGCTCCGCAGGCACATACAGCTTGGTGCACACCGGACAGCTGCACGGAACCCCAGGAGGGACAAAACTAAGCTGTGGTGGATGACAAGGTGCGTCTCAGCCCAAACCGTGGGCTCCACGCGGAGCCCGGGCCTGCTCCAGCAAGGGGACGGAACGCAGACCACCCCTCGCCCGCCCAGCCCAGTCCAAGCGGCCGACTCGGACTCATTTCTAGGATTTCCGTAGCGGAAGAAAAATGTAGAGTGTCTGTGGCATGGTACCTTTTGTGTACAAGAAAAGAATAACTTTGATTTTACAAAAATAATTAAGTGCCCATATGTGAGGGGTGTATGGGAAAGAAATGAGATGGTTTCTGAGCAGACCTTTTAACAGAGGATTAAACACACTTCTATATTTAAAATCAAATAATCAAAAGCACAAGCAGCAAACAAATTGGATTTCATGAAAATGGAAAACTTTTATGCTTCAAAGTACATTATTAAAGTGGAAAAAACAACTCAGAGATATTTGCAAATCATGTATCTCATAAAAGACTTGTATATAGAATATATAAAGGAGTGAATCACGGTGGTGTGCATGCCTGTAATACCAATACTCAGGAGGCTGAGACTGGAGGATTGAAGGTTTGAGGACAGCCTCGGCAACTCAGTGAGATGGTTTCAAAATGCAAAATAAAAAGGGCTGGGGTGGCCGGGTGTGGTGGCGCACGCTTGTAATCCCCATGCTTGTGTGGCTGAGAAAGGAGGATCGCACAGGTTCGAAGCCAGCCTCGGCTACTGAGTGAGGCCCAGACCCCGTTTCAAAATAAAGAATAAAAAATAGGGCAGGGGGTGTAGCTTGACCCCCAGACCCGCAAAACAAAACAAAAGAAAGTATAAAATGGGTCTGAGTATAGCCCGGAGGTAGAAAGCCTCTGGGTTCCACCCCCAGTACCACCAAAAAAAAAAAAAAAAAAAAAAAAAAAGGCTGGGGTATAGCCCAGAGGTAGAATGCCCCTGGATTCAGTTCCCAACATTTGACAACTCAATGAGAAAAAGTTGGCCCAAATAGAAAATAAACGCGGATGTCGTACAGATACTCTTCTTAACAGACATAGACGGTGGCGCATTAGCGGTCACCAGCAAAGGACAAATCCAGACCGCAGGTGCCGCCTCCCACCCGCGGAGGGCGCAGCGGGGAGCGGAGAAGGACACGCTCGCAAAGATGCGCATCGCTGCTAGAAACACACGTGCGTCTTGCTGAGTGGCACGGAGTTACCCTATGGCTCCATAGTTCCAGTCCTCGGTGACTGCCTCACAGAAATAAACACAGGCCCACACAAAGGCACTCACATCTGCAGCACTGCTCGTGAGCGAGGGGGAGGCCGGACGCGCCCCTCCAGAGCAAGCGCAAGGTGCAGCAGACGCAGGCGCTGGGGTCGCCGCACCTGCTCAGCGGCCCTGGACAGAGCCCCGGCACTCAGAGGACAGGACAGCACCGCCCAGAACACCTAGGGGCATCTTGCTGCTCCCTGATCCCCTGATCCGTAAGCAAAGTTCCTGGGAAAAAAGCAAGACCCACTGGGGGCAGTCCTGCGTCTGGGCCTGCCCTGACCTGTCATGCTACGCGCAGTCAATGCCCGAAGACCAACAGCACACAGGACAGCAAACCCACCATGGCCACCCAGGAGTGACCGCCCTGGCGTGTCCTGGCTTCCGGGTCCCCAGCGCCGCCCTCCCGCCAGTTCAGGGGCAGAGCCCGTCCCTGCCCCGGCGCAGCTGTGGCCACCTGGGGTGGGCCTGGCCACGGCCCTGAGTCAGAGTGAAGGGGCATCCAGGGCGCTGGGGAGATGCTCTGGCCTGGACCGCACATACCCCAGGCCTCCAGGTGTGACGCCTGCCCGCTCGCCCTCACCGCAGGCCCTGCGCTGAGGCGCTGGTTGTATAAACACCGGCTGCCCTGCGAACGGCACAGTTATACCTTGGTCTGTGTGTGTTAGTGTTCGTTTGTTAAATGTCAACATGTAAACGCACCACGGCTTGTGGGAGCTGGGCTGGGCATTTCATGTTTTAGGCTACAGGTCCCCAGGCCTCTCAGCCTCTGAGCGGGTGGGCCTCTCTCTGCTGAGAGGAAGGGAGCCACTGCGGGGAGCTGGAGGCCCCATCATGGCTTTGAAAGGAGAAGCAGCAGCCACTGGTTTCCTCGCCCCGGCGCGAGCACACCTTCACGGGCCGTGGGGCCGGGAGCTGCCCTTCATTTCTTCCCCGTCCCGGTGGTCAGTGCTTTGCTCAGTTCCCGGGGGTCAGTGGGCTCTCCCGCGGTGGGCGTGGCAGTCAGCGCCCTCACTGTTCGGGGCGGCTCTGGGGCTGGGGCTGGAAGAAGGGGAAGGAGTCCAAGCACGGGGAGTTGGGCTAGGGCTGCCCCTCCTCCGTGGCCGGGCCACGGTCCTAGGCTGCGTCCGTGGGTGGGGGAGAGCCGAGCGGGGCACAGACCCCCCAGGCCTGGACAAGCTGGGAGCGGCTGCAGGCCCCCCTTGCAGGCTCTCTGTGGAGATCCGCTGTGCCCTGCCTCACCATGAACAGGCTGCACGCAGCCCCGAGGTACTCCATTTTGCTGGGGTAGGAAAGCCACGCTGCCTCGCTTGCGAGTGAACGACCACCCTGCAGTGCGTGAGCGCCACCGGGAGCCGGCCGGGTCACACCAGAGGTGTGGGCATCCCAAAGCACATCTGAGATGCCCGGCACCGGAAATGCCTGGCCACCACCAGAAACCCACGAAGGGAGGCCCCCAAGCACAGTCTCGTGCACACCGACCCCATCCGGCCTCTGGTCGCTTGAATGGCCTTACCCAGGAAAAGCAAAGCAGCCCCGGTGCTCTGCCCCCGGCTCGGCTCGGCTGGTTTCTCTGGCTCCCCCATGCCTCTGCAGACGCGCCGAGCGGCGCCGGAGCTCTGGTGCCGTCCTTGCGGGCGCAGGCCCTCCTTCCTGAGGCTCTGCCTCTACCGGGACCAGGGCCCTCCTGCAGCCTGTCAGCCGCCTACCTCTGTCTCTGTGCAAAGTGTGGCGAGGGCCCAGATACTAGAAATTAACACTGGAATAAGAGAACTCGCGATTGCCTCGCTCACCACCCCATAGCACGGGGCGCGGCCACGAGTCTGGTGCTCGCCCCCCGCTCCGTGCTCAGGCAGAAGTCGGTGCTTTGACCTTGGGTGCAGCGGCCCGCCACTCCGTTCCCACCCACGTCGGGGCAGCACCCCCGCATGTGAGGGAAGTCTGGGCACTAGGCCCCGGCACCACGCTCTCCTGCCCGAGCCCATGATCGGTCCACGCAGCCCCAGGACAGGGCGCCTGCGCACCATGGAGTCCTGAGCCAGCTCAGAGGAGCCCGCTGCTCCCGCTGGGCTCCGAGCGTGTACTCGGGGCCGGCATGTGCACATGGCTCTGGCCAGGGCTCTGGGGCGCGCTCGCTGCCGGTCCGTGGCTGCCCAGGCCTACCTGCAGCAGAGACGAGGAGCTGGCTCCCCACCCAGTCCCCGGGGGTCTGTACCTCCCTCACACCACCTCGGCACCTCCCTTTGGAAAGACGCTGCCTGCTCTCCCACCAACCCTGGGAGAGGAATTAGGACCAACCCTCTTCTCGGGTCCCTGCCCCAAAGAGACCGGGCCCCAAAGCCAGAGGGAGGCCAGGGGAGCGGGGAGAGGCTGGCACTCCGGGGCAGCCTGTGGCTCTGGAATCTTCTGGCGGAGTTTTCCCAGCCACACAGGTGCCAGGTCAGGGACCCTGACCGCCTGCTCTGGGGTCCCAAGAGCAAGTCACCACCAGGCTGGCAGGACACAAACGGCGACTCTCGGGGAGCACTAGTGCCCACAGGCAAGGACAGGACGGCGGGGCAGTGGGCCGCAGCGGCTCCTCCACGGCTGTCCTCCCACCCCCTCCACAGAGGCTCTGGACAGCAGCTGCCAGAGGCTGGGCTCAGAGAATGGCCAGGAGCCTGGACCCAGAAAGGGGCCGACATCTAGGCCGCATCCTAGCCTCTGGGGCCCTTCACAGCAGTGCCCGACGCTGGGGCTCCACCCTTAGGGAGGACACCCAGAAGAAAGAAAAAAGAAGGAAGGCCCTAAGTAGTTCTGAGCAGCAGAGTCCTGTGTGTGATCTCCCTCCCTCCTTCTCCTTTCTAACAGCACTCATATGTTCTCGACATCAGAAAACAAGTGCAGGCGCAGAGCGGGGCCGGGGCGGTGGCCGCACACAGGCCCCAGGACCGGCTGTGGCGTTCTCCCTCCCAGGAGGTGCTAAGCAGCCAGGGAGAAGGCGGACGTTTCAGCCCCGGGTTCCTTGCGACAGCTTCAAGCTGGATCCTAAGATCCCTAGTCCCCGCCACGAGCTGCTCCGGGTTTCTGTCTTCTTAGTCTGGAGAATGGGCCTCGGTGCTTGACACTCTCCCTTGAGGACGTCCGTGATGCAGCATGGACCCTGTCCCACTGCCCGCTGGCAAGGGCCTGATGGGCCTAACATGGTCTAGACTGGCTGGGGCTCCGGAGCCCTAAGGACCAGAGATCTTGGCGGGGTGACAGCAGCTGCGGCCAGCAGCAGGATGTGCCTGCCACTCAGGGTGCCATCTGCCTCGGCACTGGGGAGTGGAGTGGACTGGCTGGGGGGCAAATCGAAGGCAGGGCTGTGTAGGGAAGGGTGGCTGGGCCTGGGCTTGTTTGCTTTCCCCCCAGCTTCAAAACACATTCTTTAGATTAGGTGGTAAGAATACAGGGCCATTAGCCGGGCGTGGTGGCGCACGCTTGCAATCCCCGCGCTCGGGAGGCTGAGACAGGAGGATCGCGCAGGTTAGAAGCCAGCCTCAGCTACTGAGTGAGGCTCTCCGCAACTTAGTGAGACCCTGTTTCCAAATAAAATATAAAATGGGTCTGGGAGTATAGCTTGTTGGTAGAAAGCCTCTGGGTCCACCCCCCCCCCAGTACCACCAAAAAAAAAAAAAAAAAAAGAATACAGGGCCATTTTTGCGGCACCAACATACTTCCCTTCAAGATATGATTTAGACGTTGGGCCACATTTTAAATGAAATGGTTATTGGAATAAGTGGCTGTCTGGAGGCTGCAAAATGGTTTCCATCATACACTTCTGACGTTCAGTTCCTTGGAAACCTTCAAGGAGGCGCACCGCTGCGTGTGTGTCCCCACCTCAAAGGGCTGTTGGGGTCACCGCGAGAGAGGGAGGGTGGAGGAGAGCTGGGGAGCTGGTCCAGCTGGAGGGACGCGGGAGGCAGACACCCGTGTCTCTTGGGAAGGAGCCATCACTTTGAAACTTCAAGTAACGCAAACACGGGTGCCCTGGACTCTCAGGAAGGGGACTTGGTTACTCCGGCCAGCCCCTGCACTGAGTCCCGAGCACCGGCCAAGGGGCTGGCTGCCCTGACCAACAAGGCAGCAGCTGGCCCCGCGCGTGGCAGTGAAGCAGAGGGGACAGCGGAGCCCGTGGCTGAGCCCGGCGGCCGAGCTGCCCCGGCAGGTGCGTGGCCCCGGGTCCCATCCCCAGCACCACAGAGCACACCAGAGCCCGCGAAGCAGAGGTGGAGAGGGCGCCGCCTCTCAGCGACCGTCAGGGGTTCCTGGGGGAAGGAGGACCTCCTCAACGATGGTGCTGGAAAAAGTAGATATACATCTGGAGAAGAGCAAACTGCGACCCGGACACCTCCGACCACACAGAGACTAGCCCGAAATCAATCACGGACAAACATGTAAAAACAAAATCCATGACACTTCTAGAAGAGATCGCGAGGGAAAAACTGAGATGTTGGCGGTAGGCAAAGATTTCTTAGACATCAAAGGGATAAAAACCGTAACATAAAAAAGGTAACAAATCACTAGAACTCAAAACTCCTTTTTCTCTTAAAAACATTAAGCCAGCTGGGGATGGTGGCGCATGCTTGTCATTCCAGTACTGAGGCTGAGACAGGAGGAGCACGCGTTTGTGGCCAGCTTAGCTACTTAGGCCCTCCACTACTTAGTGAGACCCTGTTTCAAAATAAATAATAATAAATAGGGCTGGGGTGTAGCTCAGAGGTAGAATGCCCCTGGGCTCTATCCCCAGTACTGGAAAAAAAAATTTTAAGCCAATGAATTTTTACTATAGAAAAAATTATATGTACAGTTAAAATTTTAAACAAAGAGTTTTCATAACCTTTCATAATAAAGTTTAATAATATGTAAATATATTTACAATAAATGAAATATTTGAAATTCAAAAAACAAAACAAAACAAAAACAAACAAAACATTAAGCTATGGTGGCTCATGCCTATAATCCCAGTGCTTGGAAGGCTGAGACGGGATCATCATATGTTCAAGGCCAGCCTCAGCAACTTGGAAAAAGACTTGGTTTAAAAAAAAAAAGTAGAGCTGGGGGATAGCTCAGTGGTAAAGCTGGGCTCAGTTCCCTGTCTGTCTGTTGTCTGTCTGTCTCTGTCTCTCCCTCTCTCACACACACACACACACACGTCTGTCTGTCTGACACACAGGTGCGGCAGAGCACACCTATGACCCCTAGTAACTAGGAGGTAAGGTAAGGGGACTGCAAGTTTGAGGCCAGCTTAGTAAGAACGTACCTCAAAATTATTTTATTTTGTGATTCTGAGGATTGGACCCAGAAGCATTCCCTCCAAGCTATATCCCAAGACTTTAATTTTTGTTTGTTTTAAAATCGGGTTTCACTAGGTTGCTGAAAGTCTTGCCCAGCTGCCGAGGTTGTCCTCAAATCTGCACTCCTTCTGTCTCAGCCTCCCTACAGGTGTGTGCCACTGCACCCAGTGAGCAAAAGATTTGAAAGAATTCCGTAAAAAAGGTAAACAGATGGCAAATATTACATTAAATGATGTTCCACACCCATTCAGAGAAATGCTGGGAGGCCCTCACAGACGCAGGCGCCATGCACTAGGCTTCCCGGCCTCCAGGACCTGCTTTCTTCATAAATTCCCAATCTCAGGTAGTTACTAACAGCAACAGAAAACAGGCTCAGACAAGTTCCAGCCTGGAAACAACACAAGTCCTCCCCAGAGGGGGAATGAGTAACTGTGGCCTTCTATTCATGAAATGGGACAGGACTCAGCCATGAAAAGGGACACACCCCCAACACATGTGGCCACCTGGGGGAATGGCCACAGTATCATGCTGAGCAAAAGAAGCCAGAGAAGTGCTGTATGCGACTCCAAGAAAATACGAACCTCCCTGTGCTAACAGACAGCAGACCCCTGGCTGCCTGCAGTGGGCGGGGCCTGCTAGATTCTGCCAGGCCCCTGGGGAACCACCATGGTGTAGGGTGACGGGACTTCTCTGTGTTTTTACTGTGGGGCCCTCAGGTGGGTTAAGAGCTCTGCTCTGAGGCCAGACTTCTAGGACTGTGGCCCTGGCCACTGACCAGCGCACCCGACAAGGACACAGGGGGTCGGGGGCAAGACAAGGCCACGTTCAGATCCAGGCAGGGCCATGCTGGCCTCAGGCAAGGCCACGGGCTCTGGGTGCCGCTCCCTCTCTGCTCCCTGACTGGCAGGTGGGCTGCAGGGCACGTGCCTGGCATGCATGAGGATCTGGCCCCGAATAATACCTAAACGAAATGGCGACTGGACGCACTGAGCCAGAACCGGCGCTTGCCGGGCTCCTCACTGAGCGCCTGCTGTGTACCAGGTCTAGGCTAGGCTGCCCAGCAGCGAGGCGCAGAGCTGGCCCCAGAGCTCCCCCATTCTGGTGGCACTGATGAGAGACCAGCACCCAAGTCAAATGCCGGCAGAGCTGGGGACGTCCAGGCTGAGGCCTGCAGAAGCAGGGTACGGGCTGAGGGCGGAGGAGCCGCGGGGCAAGGCCTGTGGCCGGGTGGGGAGGCCCTGCACCCACGGGAGGCTGCGATCAGAGGCCCAGGGAGGGCCGCCAGGTCCACCCTCAGCCACTGAACTGTGGCAGGAGGCGGCAGGATGGGGCTGGCGGGCGGCATCCGGAGAAACAGAGAAGAGTATTTTAAGTGCATTTTGGAGGCAGAAACAATAGGCTGATGGTAAATGAGAGCGGAGTCCTCAAATTTCAAATGTGCTGGTCAGGGCGGCGGCGGTGAGAAGGCCTCCTCTCCCTGGACACCCCTCCTGCTCGGACAGTACTCACAGGAGCGCTGACTTTGAAACAGACAAAATGGCCTCCCCGAGCTGTGCATAAAACCGCACTGTCTTCTGCAAATGGACATGTGGTTTCTCCCAGGGAAAGAGCCCAGAAAGGCGCAGACCCCACCCAAATCCAGGCCCGGGCTGTCGCCTCCTTTTCCTGCGCCCAGGTCTGCGGCCCATACCGTACGCAGTAGCAACAGTCCTTGGAGGCGATTCTTTTGTTACCTAATCATTTGTCCCTAATGAGCTATTTGGAACCTGCTGGAAGTCTCGGCTTCCCTCCGGTCTTGCTCGCAACCCTGGCCGCAGCGGAAGTCTTTACAAATCTCTCCCACCTACAGGCTGCCTGAGCAGGCAGGGGCTTGCGGGGGTAGTCTCCTCGCCCCAACCCGGGCTGCTGTGAGGCCCCCTCCTTCCTTGACCCATGGAGGTGGGGCCTTGCAGGGGCCGTGCAGGCCACCTGGTGGGGCTCTCCTCTCCCCCATATGGAACCCTACTTTCCATGCTGGGGGCAAGCTTTGGGGTTCCCTATTTTTCTGGGGACTTTAGAAATTTTTAAAGAAAAAAGCTGATGCAGTTAATTACCAGGACAGGGAGATTGAGGCTAGCAGGCGTCCCAAACCCAAGGCACTTTTCGAATGCTCTGGAAGCCTGTGAGGAAGCCAGGAACTAGACGGCTCTCAGAACACAGTTCCTCTGCCCTGACTCAGCCCCACGCTGAGCCAAGGCAGGGCCCTGGCAGGGGAGGAGAGGGAGTCCGAGCCTCACTCGGAGCTGGCGCCCGCCCGCCCAGCAAGCCCATCTCTGCCTGTGTGGGGACTCACAGGAGCCGGGACGGCTGCGCCTTAGCGACGTGAGTGCCCGCGGGGCCACTGGGACAAAAAGACAATGCTGGAGCCTGTCCTCTAATCCCCAGGCCCCCAACCCGGAAGACAGGGGACACTTGGCCAACAGCAGGCGGGGCGGGGCTCAGCTAGGCTCTGAAGAGATGCCGATGTGGCCTCCAAGGAGGCCCCAAGAGGGTGATGCTGGGGCCAGAGGAGAGGATCACAGGGCTGGGGTGAGGCTGCGTGGTGTGAGCACGAAATGCCAGCTTTGGCAGAGGCGTGAGGAAGAAGGGTCAGGGAAGCTTCTAGGGCAGGGCAGAGAGCAGTGTCGGGCTGGGCCTCGGGAAGGGAGCTCGTCCTCACGCGCTGGAGCCCCGCGCTGGAGGCCCAGCTGGGAGGGAGCAGCGTCCCACAGTGGCCTATGCGACATCTGCTCCAGGACACTGGGCCTCTCAGGACCCATGATGCGTCCTGCTGACAGAATGAGCAGCCCAGCACAGGGGAGAGAGCTGACCGCACAAAGGCTGGCATGAAGGCCTTGCTTGGGGGCGGCCTCCTCCTCCCTGAAGGCGCCTGGCCCACGGGCAGCATGAGGGCCACCTGTACGCAGAAGATGAGGACAGACGCCGCGAGCCTCTGGTTCCAAGCGCAGCAGTGTTCCGAGGGGCACCGACGGCGTCTTTCTTGACCCTAGCAACCCGGCGCCCACACCTAAAGCCAGCGCTGGCCCCGCAGATCGGCGCCCCATCTGCAACAGCAGGCAGAGTGCTAAGACTCGGGAAGCTTGTCACCAGAGGGGCCGGAGGCTGGGCCAGCCGGATAGCGCGTGGCTGCTGCCTGGGGACGGGGCCCAGGCAGCCCCTGGCGGGCAGTGCTGTCCAGCCAGAAGCGCCTGGACTCCTGACTTTTCCCTCACTGTGGCACTTTTTTTTTTTTTTTTTGCGGGTCTGGGGATGGAACCCAGGGGCATTTGACCTCCAAGCTACACCCCCTGCCCTATTTTTTATTCTTTATTTGGAAACAGGGTCTCACTGAGTTGCAGAGGGCCTCACTAAGTAGCTGAGGCTGTCCGCGAACCGCGAACCACGATCCTCTCAGCCTCTCGAATGCTGGGATGACAAGTGTGCGCCACCACGCCCGGCTATGGTGGCACACTTCTAACGGCGAGAAACCCAGGCCTCAGAGTGAGCTCCTAGTTTTTGAAACTGGCCACAACTTGAAAGCACTCCAGTTGTTAAAGAGCAGAGACGGAAGGGCAGCTACTGTCCATGATGAAGATTTGTTAAGCCCCACTTTTATCAACAAACTACTTCGCTGCTCCCAGTTTCCTGCATTTTCCCTTTTCTTTGTTAGGTTGGTAAACGACGGGCCCTGGGTGCAGACGCCTAAAATAAGAGAGAAAGAAGAGCCGTGGCTTCAAGAAGGGACATCACGGAAGCAGGGCGCGGTGGCGCACACACGCACGCTCGTCATCCCAGCACTCGGGAGGCTGAGACAGGAGGATCGCGGTTCGCGGACAGCCTCAGCTACTTAGTGAGGCCTCTGCAACTCAGTGAGACTCTGCTTCAAAATAAAGAATAGGGCCGGGGGTATAGTTCAGAGGTAGAATGCCCCTGGGTTCCACCTCCAGTACTGAAAAAGAGAGAACAGAGATGGCACTGAAGAATCACGCCGTGCACTTTCCCCACCCAGCGTAACTGCCAGGAGGCAGCTCCTAAGGACACCTTTCGGTCTCTGCTTTCTTTCGGAGCCTGCGTTTGGCATTATGTGGCAGCTGCCTCTTTACAGGGCGGGTTTTCTCAGCGGTCCCCCGCTGCCCTGCGAGGAAGGCGAGTCCAAGTTCCGGTGGAGGGCACCAAACCCGAGCAGGAGTCGCGGGAGCGCGTGGGAGATGGAGCTGCCCTTGCGAACCACACGTAAGACTCGCCTCGCTCGTCGTCCCTCGCGAAGGACGGCGAGCTGCGCGGGGACTCTGCCCAGAACGTCTGACATAAATACCCGCCGAGCGCCTGGCTCTGCTTTCCTCGGCTCGGGTCTCGCTGAGTCCACACGAGCCCTCACAGCGCTGAGGAAAGGCAGCTGAGAGGAAGGCTGGCAGACAGCGTGCCACCCAGGGGAGCCCAGGCACACGTGCCGCCGCGCCTCCTGGGCCACACCGGGCCCACCGCCCCGCTCCTGCTCTGCGAAGCTCCCTCCAGGCTGCCGGGGTCGGGGCCTCCCTCCACTCGTGCCTTTGGGGCCAGGGCTGCTCCCCCCACCCAGCTGTGCAGCCGTCCAGGGTAGTGCGTGTGCTGCTAATCCTGGGGTGGAGACAAGGGGAGGTGCCCAAGTCCCCGCTCAAGGAGCTTGCGCTGGGACACACTGCACACGCCGTTGACGCCCCTCCTGCCCAGGCTCCCCACCACTGGCTGCACCCCAGCCCCCCCAGCTCTGTCTTCCTCTTGCCCAGGAGACGCCCCAACTCCAGAAAATAAAATAAATAAATAAAATAAAAAAATAAATAAGTTTTTTATTTTTGAAACAGAAGGCCTCACTCGGTTGCTGAGGCTGGCCATGAACCTGCAATCCGATCTCAGCCTCCCAAATACTGGGATTGCAATCATGCACCGCCACACCTGGCTTACTTGAGACAGGGTCTCACTAAGTATCCCAGGTCGACCTTCAAGTTACAATCTGCCTGCTTCAGCTTCATTACAGGTCTGAGCCACCATACCCACACATTATTAGTTTTTATAACAGTATAACAACTTTAAAATTCTCAGCTGATGCAGGAAAAGTTTTAAAACCCACTCATTTTCAAAATCAAATGGAAAATCCTTAAAAAAGGGAAGCTTCCTTAACTTAATGAAACCTATAGCAGATATTGCAGTAAATGATAAAACTTTAGATACATTCTCAGTAAAACCCAGCACAGTTAAAAACATTTGCTATCAGTAGTTTAAGTCTACATTATTTTGGCAACTTCAGCCAATGTAATAAGACAAGAAAAAGAGCTGAGTTATACAGAAGAGCACAAACCACTGTTATTTGCCAAAGATATGACTGCTTACATGGGGAATCTGATAGTTTTCAGACAAACTATTAAAACTAATAGTTTTAGTTAAAACTGATAACACTGGCCAACAATACTGCTGGATATATAATCAAGATAAGAAACTGAGTTTTCTGTAGACCCATAATAACCAATTAAAAATATACAACAAAAAGAATTGAAGATATTTTTGACAGTCCCGTTGTTTATAAGTTAGCAACTTAAAAACTACTACTCTGGCCAGGCTCCCTGATGAAGATGGCAGGTCCAGTTTGCAGAGTCTCATAGTCCACCCGTGACGTTGGGAGACAGAGCAGCAGTAATCGCCTTTATATCAGCAACACTTTGCACTTTGCTAAGTCTAGACAACTATTACTTCAAAATAATCCGGGTAAGCCGTGCATAGTGGCACACCTCTGTAATCCCAGCATTTGGGAGGCTGAGACAGGAGGATCGCACAGGTTCGAAGCCAGCCTCAGCTACTGAGTGAGGCTCTCAGCAACTTAGTGAGACCCTGTTTCCAAATAAAGTATAAAATAGGTCTGGGAGTATAGCCCAAAGATAGAAAGCCTCTGGGTTCTACTCCCAGTATGAGAGAGAGGGGGAGAATATGAATTTATGAATGAACCTCTATTTTAAACATAAGGAAATAAAGGCTATAGAAGTTTTTGGTATCTACTGATGGCCTTCTGATTAACAAATGGCTATATCTATAAACTAACACTGGATGCATAAAAGATGCGACATCAATCAGCAAACATTTATGTATCTCTCAAGATACATAGATGTATCTTTGCCCTAATCCAAGGGCAAAGGAGTAAAAGACACACAGAGACGCGCATATCTCTCAGGGCGAGCCGGCCCCCCAGGCTGAGGAAGAGGGCGCTTTGCCCCTGCTTTTCAGGAAATAGCTGCCACAGGCTGGGGCTGCTGCTCAGAGGCTCAGTGCTTGCCTAGCATGCACGCCACAAAATCAATCCATCAATAATTTAAAAAGAAAGGCCTAGCATGTGACTTGAGCAGGCAGAGGGACGAATGTGCTTGGAGTTCTGAAGCGGCTGGGAGGGAAGATGCAGGGGGTGGGGTTTGCTCTGTGGCGCTGATCTGAACATCTGTCCGCTGATAAAGGGTCCCGGTCTTTGGGGGACAGACAGCGGTGGGTCTGCTATAGACCCAGAGTCCCTGCTACTTACTAGCGCATTAATTAAAAACAGATTGTCCCTTTTTTTTTTTTCGGTACAGGGGATGGAACCCAGGGGCGCTGTACCTCCGAGCTACACCCCCAGCCTTCTTTTTTTAGTCTTTTCATTTCTGAAATAGGGTCTCACTGACTTGCAAAGGGCTTTGCTAAATAGCTGAGGCTGCCTGCGAGCCGTGATCCTCCTGTCTCCACCTCCTGGATGCTGGGATTACAAACGTGCACCACCATGCCTGGCCTCGTCCCTTCTTTACTAGAACTCTTCTACTTTTCTGAGACACGTGCAACAGCTGCCACCGTCTTTTGGGCCCTCCTGTAACTCTATAAGATACCACAGCTGAAGGAAAACACCATGTCGGTGCCCGGTGCCCGGAGTTGAGCCCAGGAGAGTGAGGCTCCCTGCTGGTGGGTGAGGGCTCCCGCGCCCCTGTCAGGAGCCTCAGCTCGCGGCAGCTCGCTCACCAGGGGAGCCTGCCCGGCAGGCAGTCGGAGGAAGAGACAAAGAGGACAGTGGAGAGACCAGGGCTCCCCGGCAGAACCACCGAGGTTTCCAGCTGCTTTGGAGCTGCAGGCTCATTTTAAAAGCTGGGTTGTCAGCTTGGGCCTGGGGGTGCACATTTGAAATGATAAAACCACCTTCCAGCCGGGCGTGGTGGCGCACGCTTGTAATCCCAGACAGGAGGATTGCAGGTTCGCGGACAGCCTCAGCTACTTAGTGAGGCCCTTTGCAACTCAGCGAGACCCTGTTTCAAAATAAAAAAAATAAAAAAATAGGGCTGAGCGTGTAGCTTGGAGGTCAAATGCCCCTGGCTTCCACCCCCAGTACTTAAAAGCAGTTCTTTGCCCTGGACTCTGAAGCACACGGTTCGCGCAGCTAGCATTAACACGCAGAGTGCTGTGGTCCTCGGAGGGAGGGGCCAGGGCTGGGCAGGGCCACGGGCAGAAGCCTGTCCAGTCCAGGCCCTGCCGTCCCCCGGTGAGAGCTGGGTTGGCTTCCTCCCCTTTCCTGGTTATCCCACGTTAGCTGGATTTAGCAACTGTTTTTCTAGTGTAATCACAGATGGAGCGTGCCGTAATTATTCCAGCATCGCCGAGTACGGTTTTGTTTTCAGAGCGGATGTTCTAGAACCTTTGCTGCTCCATGCCAGTTTCACCGGAGCAATTCCTTCAGGCATGGGAAGGGACATCGGCGCTCAAGCCAGGGTTGGCGACACCGGGGCCCTCCCACAGGCAAATCAACATGAGGGCCCGCGATGGAGGTCGGGACTCGCCCGCGATCTGAATCACGCACTTTGGGGGTACTTTGCCTCTGCCTGCAGGTCGAGCTTGTCCTGTGATGAGGCTGGCCTAAATGCCCTTGGCATGCCGTGGGCCATCCACGTGGAGGGAGAGGCTGCCTCGGGCTCAGGACTGCAGATCATTTCAACAGAGCTGACCGGCCCCTCCCCGGCCCCGGAAAGGCGGAGATGGACCGGCGCTGGACTTGCTGTGGTTGATGAGCCAAACCTTGCAAGACGGTCGTCCTGACTTCGGACCGAGCCCACAGCCTGCGGGTATTCCCAGGAACGATGGGCTGGACTGCTTTCCAGCGCTACGCCATGCAAAAACTGTCACGGCTGGTTGTAGCCACCTCAGGAGATATGCCAGGCCCCTCGCCTCTCTGGAGGATCATGGAGACAGAGGGGAAGGGACAGGCCTGAGGACACCCTGAGGACAAGCGGTGGGCTGGCGCGCAGCCTCAGACCCGCTTGGGTCCAGATCTGGGGCTGCCCATCGAAACTTGTGCAAAGAAGCCGTCAGAGACTGAACCCAAACTGGTCCGGCGCCGGGCCTGGCAGTCACTGTTAGTAGTCACGACAGCTACTGGTTAGCAAACCTTACCGCCAAAGCTGTCGGCCAGAAGCTTTATGTGGATTATAGCTCTTCAACCCCAAAGTAGCCCTCCTGGGGGAAGAGATGGATCATCTTCACTTGTTTACGGAACGAATAAACAAAAGAAAGATCCGCGCCATTTTCGATATTCTGGCTCTCTCTGCCGGAGTCCTGCTGAGGAGGATCCCTCCCCCCGGCTGGGATGGAACCCAGAGCCTGCTGCTGCACGCGGGGCAAATAAGTGCTCTAGCCACGTGCCGCGCCCCGCCCCTGGAGCGGGAGCTCTAGCCAGTCACCAGGGCTTGGACCCTCCTGTCCCTGGGAACGGAGAGGGGGAAAGTGCTCCCCAGGTCGACTGTAAGGACCTGGGAAGACTCACCATTCAGAAGCCTCCCACCAAGGCGGAGCTGAGACAACGGCCTGCAGCCATCCGGCTCCTCCTCCTCAAAACCAGAAATTTTCAGAGTACCCGGTTCCTTTCATGACACACGGGATAGGTGTTAGTTTTTCATAGTACCAGGAAACTCACAACTATACATACGGATCTATCTGGATTCCGTGTGTGTGTGTGTGTGTGTGTGTGTGTGTGTGTGTGCGCGCACACACATGCAGATAAAGTCAGCGCTTCAGAAACTACAGTATTTTCAAACAAAAACAACTGTCTGGTCAGGATATTTGTATTCAGTGAAATTTGGAAAATAGAAGTTTCAAGATTAAAGGCCAGGCTTGGTGGCACATGCTTGTGATCCCAGTACTCAGAAGGTTCAGCTAGGAGGATTGCAGGTTCGAGGCCAGCCTCAGCAACTTAAAGAGACCACGTTTGTTTCAAAAGAAAAAATAAAATAGGGCTGAGGATACAGCTCAGAAGCAGAATGTCCCGGGAGTCAATCCCTAGTATCATCAAAATAACTAACGAGCTGGGCGTGGCGGTGCACCTAGCACTCCCCACGCTCGGGAGGCGGAGACAGGAGGATCGCGCAGGTTCGGAGCCAGCCGCGCTGGCTTAAGAGACCCTGTTTCCAAATATATTTTTTAAAAAAAGTATAAAATAGGTCTGGGAGTGTAGCCCGGAGGTAGAAGGGCTTCCAGGAACACCAGTACCACCAAAAACAAAAAACAAACAAAAAACTAAATAAAATAAAAAAAAATTAAATTGGGATAAAAAACTTGGAAGCTCAATAAGGCACAGTGCTGTACTACACATGTTTATTGACATAAGTTGTGTTTTTTACTTTTCTTTTGTGGTGCTGGGGATGGAACCCAGGGGCATTTTATCTCCGAGCTACACTGCCAGCCCGATTTTTATTCTTTATTTGGAGACAGAGTCTCACTAAGTTGCGGAGGGCCTAAGTAGCCGAGGCTGGCTGTGAACCTGGTGTTAAGTTGGGTCCTGCACTCATGTGACTTTGTGTCACATGACCTCTGCAGGGCAAGGGAGGGGCTGAAACCCCCGCGAGAATTGGGCATTCCCGCAAGTAAACCCCCATCTCGCGAGATGCATGCCTTTAAAAGGAGAGCCCGCGTCCTCTAGCTTCGGACAGGCGCGCGGGCCCCACGGTGCCTCGCCCTGATCCCCGGGAGAGCCGTGCCATTAAAACTTTACATGCCATGTGTACCGGACCTCTCTCGTGTTTTTCACACTCCGCCGTACTCACTTATTTTTATTTTACTCGCATTTAATTTTTTATTTTACTTATCATTTGGTGCCGAACCGGGAGAACTCTTGGGTTCCTCCCCATTTTTTCTTTTTTTTTTCGTTTTTTTCCTTTTTTCTCTTTTTATTTTTACTCTCTTTTTGAGCCCCGGACTCTCCGACCCGCCAGCAGCTGACTGCGAGGTCCCACACCAGCGCTCCGCTTGCAGGCGTTGCTCCCACCACTGCCGCCGCTGCCGCCCCGTGCCTGCCCGGACCGTAAGCCTTCTTCCCCAGCCCCGCGCTCTCCGGGAGAGCCGGCGGCCTTCTTCCCGCCCCGGGCTCTGCTGAGAGCTTGCAGCCATCTTTCCAGCCAGGAGCTCTGCTGAGAGCTCGCGGCCATCTTTTCGGCCCCGAGCTCTGCTGAGAGCCGGTGGCCATCTTTCCAGCCCCGAGCTCTGCTGAGAGCTCGTGGCCATCTTTTCAGCCCCGCGCTCTGCTGAGAGCCCGCAGCCATCTTTTCGGCCCCGCGCTCTGCTGAGAGCCGGTGGCCATCTTTTCCCGCCCATGTGCTCTCTTCTGGAGCACCAGAGGCCATCTTCCACTGCCACCGCGGCTGCAGCCACCACCGCCGGGGCGTGCAGGCTCCGCCGGCCGCCAGTTCCACCCGCCCGGAGCCAGGCTCCTTGGGTAATGCTGGCACCTGTTCTGCTTGCCGACCTCCTGCACGGGCCAGGACCTCTGCCTGCCGCTTGGACCTCCTAAAACCGCCGTTCCAGCTCGGCACTCCAGTCACCGCCAGGACCTCTGGCCGATTTGCCCCACCCGCCCCGAGCCAGGCTCATTGGGCGGCGCACAGCCGGCTTCGGTGTCCGCCACAGTCACCCGCGCCAGGCGTAGCTCTACTTGCTGCTGCTGCTCCGTTTCACCCGCCCAAGCCAGGCTCACTGGCGGTGCTCCTCGGGGCCCAGCCTCAGCGACTGCCACGTGTCTGGAAGCCATTTTGTCTCCACGCCGCGGGCCCGGCAAGCCATGCCGCCTGCGCACCCCCACTGATCCTGCCTGCGCCAGCCGCCAGTGCCGTCCACACCAGCCACCGGCATCCACGCGCCCCAGCTCCACCACGCTCCCAGCAGCTTCTCAGCGCTTCTGTCGCAGCCAGCGCTGGCTGGCAACACTTCACTCCGGTAAACTGCCTCCTTCCCTTGGTTAGCGGGTTCCGGACTTGGGTCTTCCGGTCCACTGGGACCCAAAAATCCAAGCGCTTGGTGGCCCATTGTCCCCCAGTCCACTGGGACCACCCTGCGGATGACCAGGTCATCCTCCGGTTTTGAGAAGGAATGAAGACGTTCTTCCCTATCTCTTAACCTCTGTTTCCGAACGATTGAGCAGGGAAATCGGGGACGCCCATTTCCTGTTCTTCGTTTCCGCCCGCGAACCAATTATGGGGAGTCTAACCTTTATACTAGCAGATGCCCTGAGAGCCTGTCTGCCTTGATACGAGTTGGGAAATAGGTTGCGGTGGCCCAGGAATAGTTAGGAACTTTTATAAGCGGTCTGGTATCCCTCCAAATGCTCTCCCCCATCAGCTTCCATTTATTTTCCCGCCAGCTGCCATTTTGTGATGGCGCGTAGTCACTGCCTGGTGGTGTCACAGTCACCATCTTGGCCTGCGCCAGACTGCAATTTTGCTGGGTGGCCCGCTCGGGTGCGCCCTAGGTTCTGCGGGAAACGACAGGCCGGGGCTGGGGCGACACTCTCTGTCTGCCCGTGCGGAGTCCGCGTTGCCATTCTTGCTGGACACCCGTCTCGGGACGCGCTCTTTGTGAGTATAGGTCCGTCGCAGCTGACAGAACCTTAACATGGCATCTAAGTTTTAATTCCAGAGAGAAACAGGCGGAAATGGAGCGTACACTCTTAACTTTGCCAAAAAGCAGTTCCCTGGTAGCTGCCCTTTGGCTGGCGGTGGCGGCTCAGCCCCCTGGAGCGCCACCTAGGTGTGGAGGACTGCAACAACAACTACCTCCAGGAGCCTGCCTGAAGTGGGGCAAAGCCACGCCTACCAATCAGACTGCTGGCGTGTGGCCAGGAGGGCCACTGGAACAATGCCCTTGGAAAAGGGTGAGCCCCAGGTGCCTCAACACAGGGGGAGCACCTTTCCAGACCAGGCCCCACCGCTGGCCTTACTCAGCCTGGCTGAAGACTGATGGCTCCTGGATCCCTCAACCTCCATCCTCTTTGCCAGCTCAGGGTAGCTCTCCAGGTACTGAGTAAGCCAGTCTCCTTTTTGGTCGCCTGCTCAATCTCATGATTTGTTTTTTTCTTTAATAGCCCTTGCCTGTTCAAGCCTCCTCAAGCGCACATCACTAAGCTGTCCAGGGTAACCTCCAATTCGCACTGCAGCTATGCACCCACCTGCACCCCTTCTGGGGGACTAGACTCCCAACTCCTCCCGGCCTGGGGCCCCTGACGACGCCCCTTGACAGCAGGAAGAAGCTAGAGGGTCCAATCGTCATCCATTATCCCTACCATCAAAAGGCCGGAATGTTAAGTTGGGTCCTGCACTCATGTGACTTTGTGTCACATGACCTCTGCAGGGCAAGGGAGGGGCTGAAACCCCCGCGAGAATTGGGCATTCCCGCGAGTAAACCCCCATCTCGCGAGATGCATGCCTTTAAAAGGAGAGCCCGCGTCCTCTAGCTTCGGACAGGCGCGCAGGCCCCACGGTGCCTCGCCCTGATCCCCGGGAGAGCCGTGCCATTAAAACTTTACATGCCACGTGTACCGGACCTCTCTCGTGTTTTTCACACTCCGCCATACTCACTTATTTTTATTTTACTCGCATTTAATTTTTTATTTTACTTATCACCTGGATCCTCCTGTTTCAGCCTCCCAAATGCTGGGTTACAAGTGTGCGCCACCACGCCTGGCATGTTTTTTACTTTTTAAGTCCTTTTTAAATTTGTCTCGGTCACTTCCTTTTTTGTGCTGGTGGTATTGGAGAGTGAACCCAGCAGTGTTCTACCACTGAGCTGTACATTCAGCCCTTTTTATTTTTTTAACTTTGAAACAAGGAAGGTCTCACTAAATTACGGTGCACTGGCCTCGAGGTGGCAATCCTCCCATCTCAGCCTAATGAGTACTGGGATTACCTGTGTGTGCCACCACACCTGGCTCCTGGTGTGCTCGCTCTCCCTTTTTTGGGGTAGCATTAGAGATTGGACCAAGGCACATTCTACTTCTGAGATACACCCCCGATCATTTTTATTTTTAAATTTTGAAATAGGGTGTCCCTACGTTCCAGAGCACCTCACTAAGATGCTGAGGCTGGCTGCGAGCCTGCGACGCTCCCGCGTCCGTCTCCCAGGTACTGGGGTTACAGACGTGCGCGCTCTTTGAGGCAGGGCCGAGGGCCCGACAGCCCCTAGGGCCTCAGGCCCGTCAGCACCGCGCCCTGCATACTTTAGGAGGTCTGGTGTGGGCCTGCTGCTGCTGTACTCTCTGCGCAGGACTCCTCGAGTGGCCGTGGTCATCTTTAACCTCCCCAGATTTCTCCTTTCTCCTTTTTCCTGGGGAGTGGGGTGCACTGGGGATTAGACCCAGTGCCTTGAGCATGCTAAGTACAAGACCTGCCATGAGTTACACCCCAGCCCCCCCAGAGCTGCCTCTGTGCTCAAACCATGCCCCCCATGGTTCCTGCCGTGGGGTCCAGAGCAAGCAGAGCCCCTCGGGCCTGGGGTGCCCGGCCACGCGTCACAGAGGGCTTATCTTCCTCTCTCTCATCTCAGGCCTTTCTCCGCAGCTCATTTCTACGGTCAGGAATATTTTTCCTGCTTTCTGTTCCTTGCCTGTCACACTGCGAGGGACCTCTTCCTCCCTCCGGGGCCAGTTGGTGTCCCCTCTGGTTTCCTCTGGGTGGAGAGGAAGAATCTGGACATCCTCCATCTTAGCGGGCCTCCTGCACTGGGTCTGTCCCCAGGCAGACCAGGGTTCCTTGAGGACAGGAATGGGCCTTTCTTTTTTTAATTTACTGCCTTAAAAGTGCCTGTCTTTCCCTCCCTCCCCACTAACCTCTGGCAACCACTGACCTTTTTACTGTTTCCATAATTCAGCCTTTTAGAAAGTGTCATATGGTTAGAATTATACAGTATGTGACCTTCCTGGCCTGGCCTTTTTTTTTACTCAGTAACATGTATCTGAAGTTCATATCTCTGCGGGGTCGGAGAGCTCCCGATTTCGCAGACTCGTATTTCACTATCTGGGGCTCCACAATTCATCCGGTACCTACAGAAGGGCGTTCGTCCATCCAGCCAGTCATCTATTGGCGCTGGACACTGGAACCAGGGTCTCGTGCATGCTAAGCGAGGCCCTGAAGGTTCTTACAGTTGCTTCCAAATCCCGGCAACCATGAATATGGCTACAAACGCGGCGTCAGTGTAATCCCCGGTTTCCAGCTCGCTTGGGTAAGTCACGGCTGCCGGATCATAAGGCAACTATAGGCCTTGTCTGGCGGCGACCTGCGGGCTGCCTTCCACAGCGGTGCGGCTGCTCTGCACTCAGCTCTTGGTGCCCGTGTGGGACCTGGCCTTCCAGGAGGTGCGCGGCGGTGTGTTGCTACTGCTCTGACGTGCTCGTCTCCGCGAGGCGCCGTGGAGCGTTCTGTGTGCCTCCTGGCTCCCTGAGCTGGGGATGCATTCTCTACATCTCAGAGTCCACGTCCCTGCCACATGGCTGGCAGAGTCAGTGCTCAGCAAACAGTCTAGGAACGACGTCCTACCGTGCCTTTTCTTTTTCTTTCAGTACTAGGGATGGAACCACAGGCATTCTACACCCCCAGCCCCATATTTTGAAAAGGGTTTCACTGAGTTGCTGAGGGCGGCCTCAAACCTGCAATCCTCCTATCTTAGCCTCTCAAGTACTGAGGTCATGAGCCCCTGCGCCGTCACGTCTGGTTTGCTTTTAACACTGTGCCTTACTGGTGGTCTTACTGGTCTCTTCCCTTAGCCGCCTCCCTGGCTCCACGGAGGCGGCTGCTCCATCGTCTGGAGTCCTGCTGGAGCCCAGGTGCCCCCTAGCTCGTGCGTAAGAACCTCCACTCTTCACTCTCTGTGACTGGCTGACCTCACTAACACAATGCTCTCCAGGTCCTTCAATGCTCTTGCAAATGACATGATTTTCTTCCTTACCGCCGAGGAGAATCCCACTGGGTGTATTTCCCGTAATATTGTGATTTCCTCATCTGTGAAGGACACCTAGGTTGGTTCCATCATTTGGCTACCGTGAGCTGTGCTGCCGTGAACATGGTGTGCGTCACTGTACTTCTCTGCTTTGGGCCCCTTTGGAAAGAGACCTAGGAGTGGGATAGCCGGATCATACGCCGGACCCATTCCGTTTCCAGAGGAATCTCCACACTGCTCTCCATAGGGGGCTGAACTAGTTAGTCTGCAATTATTAGGATGTCTTGTCTCTAACAACAAACAGGAGAGAGAGAGAGAGAGAGCGGCACTTCCTGGCCCCCAGGCCTGGCGCGTGCCACTCGGCCATCAGGCGCTGTAGGTCTCCCTGGTCTGCAGTGCTCCATGGCGCATTCCTTCCTGTTTCTCCTATAGAGACTCCTGTGTAGACCCGTTACACAAGACCCGCCACACGAGTCAACCTACTGTCTTAACCCCATTAAATTTCTTTGAGAAGAAGGGCCCGTCTTACTTATAGCAGTTGATTTTTTACAAAGGTGGCCAAAAATATACACTGGAGAAAAAAGATACCCTTCTCAACAAATGGTCCTGAGAACAGGTTATCTGTGTGCAGAAGATTGGAATTACACCTCAATCGCTCACCTTGTATAAGAGTCAACTCAAGATGGATAAAAGAACTAGAAATCAAGCCAGAGCTTCACAATTGCTATAAGGCAGCGTTGGACCAATTTTCCAACATATAGGCCCCGGTAGAAACTTCCTCAGTGGGACCCCCCAAAGCTCAGGAAATAAAACTTAGGATCAATAAAGGGCATGTCATTAAACTGAAAGCTTCTGTGCAGCAAAGGAAACTGTCGAGTCTTAAAAGAGCCACCTTTAAAGTTTCCTCTGTGTCTCTTGCAAATCCTGAAGGGGAACAATGTCATCTGTTCCACAGACACAAACCACGTCTCCGCCACCCTGCCGCACCGGCTCGGGTGCGAGGAGAGCCCGGCCTCAGCCACACCTGCCAGCGCTCTTCCCTTCCTCCCCTCCCCTAGATCCGCTGTTTGAAACTGGCTTTCCTTATCTAGTCAGGCACACTGAAAGAGCAGATGTGCGTGCACACAGCACAGGCCTCGACACCACAGGCCGTCCGCGTCAAGTACTCGCCCTGTTGACCCTCGCTACCGTCCACGGGTCGCTCCAGCCACGAGCGCACTGTCTCATCTGAACCTCACGTTGCTCTGGGATGGAGCCCTGGCCTGGACAAGGGCGACATGAAGGCTCGGCTGCGGTGGACATGACCAGTGGCCCAGCTCGGGGTCCCTGAGGGCGGCTGCAGTACTGGGCCCCAAGGCCCTGGGGTTTTGCTCCAGGCCTGGGGACTGCCCCTTTCTACCCCAGTGCTCCACCCAGGAGGGGAGGCCGGGCTTCGGCAGTCAGGATGGCTGGAGGCGGGATCGGGGGACCTCTGAGAGGAGCATGGGAGACACGCAAGGCACTGGGGAAGCGAAGCCACAGAATCCAGCCGATTACCCAGGGGAGCAAAGTCGCCAAATGGCTACCACCAAGCAGTTTAAACACTTATAAGCTCCCAATCCTACCCCCACCATAGGGGCCCGGCTGCAAAGCACGGCAGGGTCACAACCACGCGAGGCAGAGGGTAGCACGGCCGGCCTTGGTTTCCGGGGAGAATGTGCTGTTTTTGGTGGGGAAGCCTGGCAGAGGGGCTGAGGGCAGTGGGAGGCGAGGAACTGCAGAGGTGGGCCGGGTGATGGGCAGGGGAGGAAGGGCAGCCTCCAGAAGGGAGGCCCGAGTCCTGCTGCATCCACGCCACAGGCCTGGGGTGAGCTTCTAGTGGGGTTGTGCTGGGGGAAAGAGTCGGAACCCCAAGGCAGCATGGCGCCGCGGCAGCAATTCCACTTGGGTAGGGGTGTTGTTGGACTGTTTGCCTGTTACCTTGGAGCAGGGGCGAACTTACAAAATGTGTTGGGGACGTGCTGCTGGGAGCTGGTGGCTGGCTATTTCAGAAAGGGCAGCTGACCCTGAGCCCCCGGCCTGATCCAAGGGGTGGGTGCCATTCTTAGGTCAGAGCAGGTGACGATCTCACGAGGGTGGACAGAGCCGAATTTAGGCTGCTCTGCGGCAGAAACACAGCTTCCTTCTAATTTCTGCACACAGGTGGGCAGGCGGACAGGCGGAAAAAGAAAGGGTCTTCCTCCAGTGGCTGAGGAAAACGAGAGGCCAGAGGGTGAAAGGCTCTCTGGGCTCAAAGGAATCAACATAGAAAGCTCCCTTATAAAAAGAGCCGCTGGCAGGCCCTAACCTGTTTCTATCTCCTGGATGAGATGGCTGTCAGGATCCTGGGCTGAATCACAGGACACTGTAAATAATCCCCACAAGTATGGCTGTGTGATTGATGCCTGAAATGCCACTGGGGGAACTGAGTCAGGGGAACGTGCGAGCGGCCCGGGTGGCTCCTCTACACACGGGTCTCCCTTTACAGAAATAGACGGGTTCCTGAAAAGTTGGCTCTCAGATGAATTCAACTAATGAAATCATATTTTCCTAGTGAATCACATTTTAAAATTAGAGATGGACTGGGGGAGGGATGCCCCCCAAAATATCTCTACCAGATAACCGTGACCTTAAGACTAAATAAAAATCATCCTTAATTTAGCAAACACTGAAGTGGCGCTTATTTGGAAGGCCATTATCAATGTTCACACGGCAGAAACGATCTGTCAACAAACACGTTTAAGCATGGGATATGTGAGGAGTTTGTACCAGGCCCTGTGGGGGCCACGAAGACGCTGGGGTCCGCCCCCCTTGGGAGCTTGCAAGCTGATACTTCAAAGCATACAGCATACTCCTGTGGTATCAGGACCATGTCCCCCCGGGGCAGAGGAGTGCACACAGGGCTTGCCTGGCCCTTTAAGCGCTCAATGGGTTTGGAACATCTCTGTCTCTCTCCTGCCAGCAGATGCCAACCAACTCGGCCTCTAAGTGCCTGCCGCTTTTCCAATGTGACGCTTATGAGTTAAAGGCTGTGGGCTGTGAGGAGCTGCGTCATAACTGCTTATTTATTTAACTAACTTGGGAAGAGAGAGAGACAGAAAGAGAAAGAAAGAGAAACAACAACCCAACTACCTACGACCTCAGAGTTCTACTAAAAGAGAGTTAAGGTACTTACAGCTCTCTTAAAAGCTAAAGGCCTGTATAACCCAAGGGGTTATTATTTTAGACTTCAAAGAGCATCAGTTCAAGGGATCTGTCTGTTTGGAAAAAGTACACCTCCTACTAAGACTCTCTCTCACACATACTGGTAACAGGATCCTGAGTGTCAAGTGTCATTAGTCCCACACGAGTAGATCCTGGACTGGAGTATGCCTTGAGCGAGGGTCGGCCCTTTAGAAGCTACACAGATCCTGGCTCCAGCTAACCACGCAACGCTCCAAACGTAGAGAACTGTGAACACCAGCTCACACTACACTCTCTCTCTCTGGCACTGTGTGCGCAGGAGGCGGGACCATGCGGGGGCCTGTCCGCAGCTAAAAGAGTGGCGCTCTTCCTGTGGCTATCGTCTTAGACTTGAAGGTGTGAGACAGCAGACAGCTTGCTTTTAAAACAACGTCTTGCAGTTCCACAGTGATGAACCACACTGTGGCAGACACTGCCATTTATCCAAAGAGCCACCTTCCTTCGGCTGACACAACCTGGGGGGCTTCTCCCAGCAACCGTCAGGGCGGCCAGCTCATGCTGTTGTGGCCCCGTGACTCACAGTTGGCCATGGGGTTTGAGCGGTTTCTTGCCACGCCCTCTAAGCAGAAATGCTTGCCCTCCATTTCCCCTTCCCACATCCAGGGTATGGAGCGGATTAACCAGCTTGAGCAGGGTTTCTAAACCCCAGTGTCCCCAGACCACCAACGGGCTCATGCACAGAATTTCTTTGTCTGTTGGGATGGGGGGAAAAACCCTTTAACTTTATTTTTACTAATTTCTATCTGAAATTGAGCACTTCCTTCAGTTACAGTGTAGGGAAACAAACTGTTACCAACAGAAATTAAACACGTTTTCTTATATCATATTTGGTATGGATTATCTTTTTTTGTCGGTACAAGAGACTGAACGATTCTAGATCAGAGCTCTACCACTGAGCTCCATCCCAGCTCAGGTTTGTTTTGTTTATTTTGCGGTACTGAGAATTGAACCCAGGGGCGTTGTACCTCTAAGCTACACCCTCAGCCCTATTTTTTAGTCTTTTAGTTTTTGTAACAGAGTCTCACTGATTTGCAAAGGGCCTCACTAAGTAGCTGAGGCTGTCCGTGAACCACAATCCTCCCCAGTCTCTGCCTCCCGAATGCTGGGATTACGAGCATGTGCCACCATGCCTGGCTAGGTTATTTTAAAATATCAAAATACTCACCACTACTCATAATCCCAGAATTGGGGAGGTGAAGACTGGAGGATCATGGTTTGCAGACAGCCTCAGCTACTTAGCGAGGCCCTTTACAATTCAGTGAGACCCTGTTTGAAAAAATATAAAGACTGCCAGGTGTGGTGGCATACGCTTGTAATCCCCGCGCATGGGAGGTGGAGACAGGAGGATTGTGTAGGTTCGAAGCCAGCCTCGCTGGCTTAAGAGACCCTGTTTCCAAATAAAAACATAAAAATAGGTCTGGGACTGATCATAGTGGCAGAGAACAGAGCCCGATGCACAGCAAGATAACAAGGCCGGTGCCGGAGCTTCTGAGGCCAGGATGGGAGTCTACCCAGGCGGCTAGGCTGGTGCTGGGGCCGGGGCCAGTGAGGCCAGGATCTGAGCCTACCGTGAGGCAAGGCCGGTGCTGGGGCCTCCAAGGCCGGGATTTGAGCCTGCCGAGGGGTGAGGCTAGTGTCAGGACCAGCAAGGCCGGGATCACAACCTGCCGTGCGTGAGGCTAGGCTGGTGCTGGGGCCTCTGAGGCCGGGATCGGAGTCTGCCGAGGGGTGAGGCCGTAGATGGAGCCAGTGAGGCCAGAATAGGATCCTGCCTAAAGACAAGACTGGTGCAGGGGCCTCTGAGGTAGGGATCGGAGCCTGCCATGAGGCAAGGCCAGTGCTGGAGCCAGCGAGGCAGGGAACAGAAACTGCCAGGTGACCAGGCCGGTGCCGGGGTCTTTGCAATGTGATCAGAACTTGCAATGTGGCATATACAGAGAAATATCAAAGAAAAATAAAAAATTAGATGCTCTAATATGCAAAAACTAGGAATAAATGGGTAATAGGAGGGAATCTAGTGGAAGAAAGGGCCTTATGGAGGAGCAATTAAGGTGACCAATCAGAGGGGATGGGAAGGGGGAAGATGGAATCTCATTAAAATATAAGATGTATGTAAACAAATATATCAGTGTTAAGGACTAAATCAAGCATGGGATTGAGGGAGTGGGAGGGAATGGGATGGGGATTGGACAAAGGCTTATTGGATGATGCGTACTTGGATATCCACACAAGTCTTGTGATGTTTGATTACAATGCACCAAAAAATTTATTAAAAAAATAGGTCTGGGAGTGTAGCCTAGAGGTAGAAGGGTTTCCAGGAACCTCATATATATATATATATATATATATATATACTAAAAAATAGGACCGGGGCGTAGCTTGGAGGTCAAATGCCCCCGGGTTCCATCCCCAGTATCACAAGAAAAACAAAACACAAACTCATTACTACTTGGAAGGTACAGTAGCAGCAGACTTGCTCCTGGATCTTGATTTGGTGTACTAATAAGGCACATGTTTCAAGGCTGGTCTTTTTAATACTTTGATCTTTATATTTCAACACAGCTATCTTTCCTATGTAACTCTGTGAGGGGCCCGTAGGCATCATCACACCACCAAAGGGCCCACAATTCAAACCACTCATGAGTCCTCGGCTAGGGAAGGCAGAGCAACAGTGTTAAGCAATAAAGCAAATCCCAAGCCTCCAGGTCTGTGGGTGACCTTCGAAAACAGCCACCATCACGTCGTGGACTGACCGCGGTTCCAGATCAGGGCTGTCCAAGAAAAAGCCCGTTCGGCGAGGATGGGAATGTTCCAGCTGTGCTCCACAGAGCGGCCCCCAGCCCAGGGGCAGCAGCACCCGCGGAGAAACCCAGCCCTTCCTCAGCTGTAATGGGGTGAAACTAAACAGCCCCCGTGCCTGCTGTACCACACTGGAGCGCACAGTGCCAGGCTGTTTACACAAGTCGGTCTGCCTTGAACTTCGTACCGTGGCATCTGCCACAGCACGTCAGCCTGTGCTAGCACACGCCTGTGCGGACTCACGAGTAATACGTATACCAAGGACACCTTCCACTTACAAAGCGCCCCAGGTACACTTGCTCCCTGTGAGGACCACGGCCCCTGCCTTTCTCTTAAAAGGGTTAGGAGACTTTGCTTAAGTCACAAAGATGGTAGAGCCAAGCGTCAGCCCCAGGCCTGGCCACCGCACCCCATCCCTCCTGCTCTCAAATGCCCCCAGAGCACAGCTGGAAGCTTAGGTTCTCGGAAGCACGGGTTCCAAACAACCGTGACCAGCACTTTGACCCAAGGACCTGCAAGATGTCTGCCTTCCTGCCTCTAGGATGCACCTGGTTAGCCAAGTCCCTTTTCTGGCCCTAAGGTTTTGAGTCCTGCAGACTCCTGTGTTTCCCTAACTCCGGGCAGAGTTCCCATTGATCCACAGGGCTCCTGAGGGCGGAGGCCCTGGGGAGCTCTTCGGAAGGCTGAGGTTAGGACTGCAAGAGGGCTCTGCCTCTTCAGCACGCTCTAGCACAAACGTCACCCCGACAGCTCATCCCCCTCTCGGCGAAGTCAACTCAAGGATAATGTGCTAGGAGAAGAATTGCCGAGCACAGTAATCTCATCGGCGACAACAGGTCCAGGTCTTAAATCCTAAACCATCCCCAAAGGGAGGAAAGCCGAGCCCCGTGTGGGACTCCGCGTCACATCTCAAGGTTTCTCAGAGGAAGGACGGCCGGGCGCTCCGCCAGTGTCCGTGTCTCCACCTGGGAGCACACCCTGGGCTCCCATTCATCCTTAAAAAGCTCTCTGTCCCTCTCCTGTCCACTTTTGTTTTCATCTTTTTGAGAAAATTTTCATTTGATTATAGTTATATGCAAGCACAATTTTAAAATAAACAAAAAACAAAAAGCAAGCAGCTGGGTGTGGTGGCCCACGCTGGTAATCCCAGCTTTGGGGAGGCTGAAACAGGAGGATCACGGTTCGAGGACAGCCTCAGCTACTTAGTGAAGGCCCCTTTGTAACTCAGTGAGATCCTGTTTCAAAATAAAAAATAAAAAATATGGCTGGGGGTGCAGCTCAGAGGTAGAATGGCCCTGGGTTCCATCCCCAGTACTGCAAGCAGACAAACAAACAAACAAACAAACAAACAAACAAATCAAAAAAACTGCAAGACTTGTTATGAAAAAGAGTAGTCCCCCAACTGCCACCTCCACAGAGACCTACGTAATAGTGTTAAAGTACCTACCTCTGTGTGCTACAAGGACTGTATTGTAACTTCTTGGTTTGTGTTTTGCAGGCTTAGGCACTGTATAATTCTTCCCATTTTGGTTTGGAAAATGAGGATTTAGCTTTCCTTCACTTCTATACAAGCCTGTGATTGCAAAGTCTTACTTTCCCGTCTTCCCATAATATCATAATGATAACTGCCGTGAAGCGAATCTCGAGTGTTGACATTATGACTTTTGAATCACTCTACCAAGGCAAGCCATGTATCGTACTAGACGATGGCGACGATGATGATTTGCAGTGCCGGGGTTGGAACCTAGGGCTTACAACCCAGCAAGCAAGCACTCTAGCCCTGGGCCGCCATGTTCACTAGCCCTAGGTTTACCTCTCCTTCCTTCCCTCTCTCCCTCCCTTCCTTTATGTAGCATTGGGGATGGGGCCCAGGGCATTCTACCTCTGAGCTACACCTACAGTCCCATTTTTTTATTCTTTATTTTTAAACAGGGTCTCATTGAGTTGCAAAGGGCCTCACTAAGTAGCTGAGGCTGGCAGAGAACCACGATCCTCCTGTCTTAGTTTCCCAATTGCTGGGATGACAAGCGTGCACCACCATGCCTGGCTCTACTTTTTCTGAATTGTCTTATTATTTAACTTTGCTTCTATGTGCTTACTGATAATACCCAACTCTCTGCCAATGGTCCCAATCTCTGAGAGTCATATTCAAAACACCTCAGGAAGTCACTTTGGTCCTATTAATAAGCTGTCCCGAAGCCACTGACCTGATCCAGCTCTGCCCAGTACCCCCACGCCCAGGACATGAGCCCATGCATGAGCACTGGGCGGTTTCCATCTAGTGTCTGGGCCAGTTGACTGACGCTCCCAATCTAGAAGCTGGGGGGTCTCTCAATGCTCCAAAGTTTTCTCAGTTAGTATGTTTCGTTCAAATTTAGTTTGATTTTTACATTTGTATTTTTTGATAGCTGTCTGGCAATGCTTGGTTTCTGTTCCCATTGAGGAGGAGGACTGAAAGGTGTTTGAGGTCTCTTGTGGACTTCACTTTAGGGTCACCTGGCTGGGCTGTCTTGTCAGAGAGCCCCTCACATCTTCTCTGAAGGGGCTGGGAGGACTGCTGGGGGAAGTTCCATCTATTCTCCTGCCTAGAGGGTGTTGTAGTCCGGCTGCCTGGGCGATGGGAGCCTGGTGTGGGGAGCACCTCTGAAGCCTCGGCGTCTGGTGCGGAGACACTGGCTCAACCCCGTGTTTTCAGGGCTACACCCCTCCCACTGTAGGCTGGCGTTTCGTGGTCCAGAAAGCCCGTGTCACTCGCCCTGCGTGGCCAGGGCAGCTGCCCGTGGTGCAAAGCTCAGGGCGGAGCTGGGGGTCTGCCTGGCTTTAGGGCATTTCAGCCAACTCTCCTGTTAAGCCCAGTGTACCTCCCACTTCCCAGGTGTCTAGGCTCCTCACTTCCCAAGTCGCTAGGGGCTCAGTGGGAGACAAGGGCTGCTCCGGGGCCTCCTGCTGCCCGCCTTCCGCACTCTGCTGTCCTGCGGTTTCCTCTCTGACTCTCCCTGCCTCGACGGAGAGCAAAGTGCTGGCCTAGCAGGAGGGAGGCCCTGGGCGCTCCATTCCCAGTCACACACACACACACACACACACACACACACGCACGCACTATATGTTTCCTGTTATTTTAGGAAGTTTCAAGAGGAGTCAACAGTAAAATACATATGTTTGGTCGTTTTTTTTTTGAGTAACATATTTATATGGTTCAAAGTTCAACAGGATGAAAAAGAAAGTCTTCTTCCTTATCCTTAACAATCAGTACACTTCCTAGGAACAAACTAACTCTACCCGACGTCCTTTTGATCAGCCTGTTTGTACCATTTTGAACTTTGGGTTTTTTTTGCTACTGGGGATTGAACTTAAGGACATTCTACCTCCACGATACACCCCCAGACCTATTTTTTTTATATATTTATAACTATATATGACATATAGAAATAAAAATATATAAATATATTGTAAGTATATATGTATTTATTTATTTGCAGTACTGGGGATGGAACCCAAGGCCATTCTACCTCCAAGCTATACCCCTAGTCCTTTTTTAAAATTCTTTATTTTGAAGCAGGGTCTCCCTGAGTTACATAATGCCTCACTAAGTAGCTGAGGCTGTCCTCAAACCGAGATCCTCCTGTCTCAGCCTCCCAAATGCTGGGATTACAAGCCTCTGCCACCACGCCCAGCTATTGTTTTTATTCTGAAGCAGAGTCTCACTAGGTTGATGAGAGTCTCACTGCTTGCTGAGGCTGTCCTTGAACCTGCGAGCCTCCTGTGTCAGCCTCCTAAGTACTGGGATTACAGGCATGCGCCACCACACCTGGCTGGACTTTGCTCTCTCATGCTGAAGTGGTCTTGAAGAAAAAGACTTAAGACTCAGGAGGTGAGCAGCGTGGGAAGGACTAAGGCGACGGTCTGGCTTCTCTTGCTGTCCCTCCCATTCTGTGTGCTCGCCCCTGCCTGTGTGGCCCACAGACTCTCAGACACCACAGAGTAACGCCCAAGTGTCGGCCCTGCTCGTCAGTGACGGGACCCGAGCAACTGCCTTCACACTGTGCAAGTGACCGACGGTCCGCTCTGCCCTCCTCCCCGGAAGTGGCTGGGCCTTCACAGGAGGCGAACTCCAGGCAAAGGGCTTACACTCTAGAGGCTGCCACAGCAAGAGCCACCCGGACAGCGGCTTCGTTTTGCCAAGGTACGCAGCGACTTGGACCACGCTCACTAGGAAACAGGGTTGAGCCAGGGCAGGTTCTCAACACGAGACAAACGTCATGCCCAGTGAATATGAAACTTATCCTGACAGTAAGGACAAATAGAGCTGAATAGGCCAATCAAAACATTCACACAATTAACAAAGGTGCTGCTGAAAAATAAGGAAAGTCACTTTCTCTCTGAGTGATAAAGGTACCCAAAGTTTACCTGCTGGGAAACATTCAAGAACGAAATCACCACGCAGTAATCCTTAAGTCAAAATAGTCCATGAGTTTTGTCTTTTGAGATGAGTATCTAAAGAAATGTCACGGAATCAAGCTTGGTGGTGCACGCCTGTAATCCCAGTACTTGGGAGGCAGACACAGGAGGATCGCAGGTTTGCGGCCAGCTTCAGTAACTTAGTGAGGCTCTCCGCAACATAGTGAGATCCTGTTTCAAAATAAAATAGCGCAGGGGGTATAGCTCAGAATAGAATACCCCTGAGTTCAATACCCAGTACCACAAAAAGAAAATCCCTCTCAAATAACAGAGATAATACAATTATTTTTATTTTTCAAAGCAGTAAAGAAAAACAGGGCTGGGAGTGTAGCTTAGAGGCAGGACACCCCTGGGGTTCAGTATCCAGCGCTCCCCCATGTAACTACATACTGTTCATAGAAAATACAATGAACTAAGTGCTGTTTTCATTTGTTTATTTTTGCAATACTGCGGATTGGACTCAGTGGACATTCTACCTTCAAGCTAGACCCCCAGCCCGATTTTATTTTTTAAATGGTGGTACTGGGGATGGAACCCTTCTACCTCCGGGCTACACTCCCAGACCTATTTATTTGGAAACAGGGTCTTTAAGACAGCGAGGCTGGCTTCGAACCAGCATGATCCTCCTGTTTCCGCCTCCCAAGTGCGGGATTACAAGTGTGTGCCATCATGCCCGGCCCCAGCCTGATTTTTTATTTTTGAAACAAGGTCTCACTGAGTTGCAAAGGGCCTAAGTAGCTAAGGCTGCCTGCGAACTCAAATCCTCTGGTCTCAGCCTCCCGAATGCTGGGATTACAAGTGTGAGCCACCATGCCCGGCTCTAAGTGCTATTTATAAGAAATATATTTTAAATGCAAATATACACTGAAAGTAAATGATTTAGGCAAGTCAGTTAGGCCATTAAAAACATCCACTAGAAGAAATATTTTGTAATCATTGTTAGATAAATAGATGTCAAAGTAACAGTGAGATCCTGTCTCAAAATAAAAAGGAAAAAGTAAGAAGGGTTGGGGGTGTAGCTCAGAGGTAGAATGCTCTGGCTTCAATTCCTAGGACCAAAGGACAAAGCAAACAAAAAAGCCCTCCACTCTACATTAATATGGAGGAAGAACATGCGGGTAAGATGGGAGAGGTCCTGGTCAACCAGGGGATCAGAGAACATACTGAGGGCTTCAAATAATCATGAGCTCATGAGAAACAAAACAAAGGTTTCTTCAGCAAGGACACTAGGAGAACCCTATGCATTTCATTTTAAATCTCAGAATTCACAGCTTTCTTTCCCTATTTCAGCTTTAGAAGGTAGGATAATGCAGCCCACCAAGGCAGCCCATCTGATCTCATCTGAGATCAAATGAGACAGTAATTCAGGCGCGGTGGCGCACGCCTGTCATCCCAGTACCTGGGAGGCAGAGACAGGAGGATCGCAGGTTCACGGCCAACCTCAGCTACTCAGTGAGGCCCTCCGCAACGTTGTGAGACCCTGTTTCAAAATAAAGAATGAAAATAGGGCTGGGGGTATAGCTGGGAGGTAGAATGCCCCTGGATTCCATCCCCAGTATCACAAAATTAATTAATTAAAAATTAAAAAGAGTGTTGGGGTTCCCTACAGTGGTGGGATCATGCAATGTCAGGGTCTGAAGTCATGCAGTCATTCTCTGATATATTTATTTATTTTAATGACTTTCTTGTAGTGCCAGGGATAGGCCGTGGGGCCTGGCACATGCCAACTTGTGCTACATCCTGCCCTGTGGTATTTTTAAGTGGCCCAGCCAGTGCCACGGTGAGGATACAGAGCCATGACCACAGCAACCCTGGAGAGGAGCAGGTGGGCCCACCCCAGCCGCGGCCTGGGTTACAGTGGGAGGGAGGGGGACAAGCCTCTCTCATCCTTGGGAAACCTGCAGGCTCACTTCCCTCCGTGGGTTTATGCAAACACAACCTCCACCTCCCAGCACTGCTTACAGGTCAGTGAACCCATTCAGGGATCAGGAAGTTGCCTGAGAGCACCCGCCCCTCAGTGTGCTGTGAGGAGGGGAGGCTGCTGGTAGGGAGCGCACATCCTGTTTAACTTGGCCCCGCAGACCCAAGCCCTTGCTCTGTGAACGCTCTTTCAGTGCAAGGACACTGTCCTCCTCCCAGTCTCCGCACGCATGCACATCTCCTCTGCATGGACCTCACCTCCAAGGCAGGACGGAGCCCGAACTTACTGACACTGCGGGGCTGGGTGTGAGATGCCGGGAAGCGAGAGTGGCTAAAGGAACCTGACTAACACTGCTTGTATCTCTCGCGGGCCGGCCGGCAGGTCAAGGGGAAGTAAAGGGTGAATACGGAGAGTTAAAGACCAGCAGACGAAGCCCATGGGAGGCCAGAACCAGGAGGAGTCCTCTAGAGCCTCAGTTACTGAAGAGACACTGGGCACCTGCAGCCGGGATGAGGGACCCCCGCCAGGACCACCGAAGGCCTCGGCGGGCTGGAGACGTGGCATCCCTATGGCTGCAGGTGGACCAGGAAGCTCCTAAATGTGCCCTTGAGCCGTGCGTGGCACCTCACTCTGGACAGACCAACACAAAGGAAGGTGCTGGCCAGCATGGCCGAGGTTCTGGGGCCTGGGGTCTCCGCCACCCTGTCTCCTTACATGGGACCCCTTGGAAGCCAAGGTGTCCAAGGACTTCTGCTCCCCCTTTCTCCTCCAGGGAACGCTTTCCCCTGGCCCAGTTAAAGCACCCAGCAGTGTGCTGGGACCACTGCGATGAGCTCCTGAGCTTCCTGCTCTGCCTCAGTCTGGTCTAGCCGGGTTTCTCACACTTGCCCGGCCCCCCTTCTCACCCGCAGGCAGGCGGGTCCCACCTTCCAGCCTTCATTATCTACTGCTCCATAATTCTGCCGGCATTTCAAGATTCACCACAATCCCTGCTTCCTACCCCAGGTGGTCTAGCCTGCAGCCACCACACCAGGATTTAGCCAGGTTGGCCTGGTCTGCTCGGTGGTCACCAAATGCCAGGGCCAGATGAAGCCTTTCAGAGCAGCTGGCCCATGCCTGCGCAGAGCACACCAGGCTCTCTGACAAATGGCCGCCAAGACTAATGGTCAGGACAGGTTGAGCACCCCTCATTAAAAACCTGAGCCAGGCATGGTGGTGCACACCTGTAATCCCGGGACTTGGGAGGTAAAGAAGGAAGGTTCACAGGTTCGCAGCCAGCTAGTTAGTGAGGCTCTCAGCAATTTAGTGAGACCCTGTTTCAAAATGAAAAAAACAGGTCTGAAGGTATAGCCCAGAGGTAGAAATGAGGAGGTAGAAGGAAATAGGCAGATAGGGAAGAGGCCAGCTCTTCCAAGGTTCAGAGATAAGAAAGACCAAAGCTTCACAAAACCATCTTTTTACTAATCCACAAATCCAGGAGACATCACTGAGCAAGTCTGACACTCCTACTGAAAGGAGACCCCTCAAAGGACATGCAAATACCCTATGCAAATTCTGAGAGCTGCTTCCCAGAATCCCAAACTCCAAGCAATAGAGGACATGCAGACATATATAAACCCCTAGCGCAGTCACCAGGACGGTTGCCCACTCTGGGAACCCTTCCCCGTTGGGGAGCTTCTCTCTCTCTCACTCACAGGTCGCGTTAGCTTTGAGAGAAGGTGGGGTGCAATTGAAGGCACGTGGCCTGGGCTACACTCAGGTAGTGACCTGAAGGCCTCCACTGTACATCAAGGCCAACCAGGGCCCCTAGGGGTGACCTACACCTCTTTCCTGGCAGATCGCGTGGACTCTGGAAGAAAGCAGCTTGCAACAGAAGGCATTCGGCTTGGGCTATTCTCAAGTATTGTCCTGAAGGCAGCGGCTGGACACCAGAGCCCTGACAGTCCTTTGGGGTGTTCGGCCACTTTTCCCTATTCCCTGATGCTTCCAATAAACCCTTTACTCCCCTTCCTGTGGTCTGCAGGTATCATTCTTCTCTTGTCGCAGACAAGAATCCAGTAAGGAAACGCCGAGTTTCTTCTCAAGAAACTCCGTTTCATCTTAAGGAAACACCGGGTCTCTTCTCAAGAAAACCCAGTTTCAGAAAGGCCCTGAGTTCAATACCCAGTACTATGTGCCCCCCGCCACTCACAAAAGAAGCCACTTAGGACTGGGGTGCAGCTCAGGGGCACAGCACTTGTCTAGCATGTACGAAGCATTCCGGGTCCCATCCTCAGAACCCCAAAGATAAATAAATAAATAAATAAATAAATAGAAAGAAAGCACAAGCCACCTACTCCAATCTGATCAACAGCTTAAAGTGCTAGGAAAGCCTTTGGGATAGAAGCAAAGGCTGCCCATCTTCCTAATCCTAGTCACCCTCCTACAGCACCGGCCCCACCAGCAGACCAGGCTTTGGTGTATGTGTCCCAATGCTTAGCTCTCCTCTGAACGATGCGTTCTTCTATATGAGAACGTTCCTACTGACATGGTTTCCGTTCCCGGCTCTCAGTGCCTCTCGGTATCTCCAAGTGTGGTCCCGGGGAGGGAGTTGAGACTGTAGGCGTGGGGTCTGGCCACTCAGTTTCTAGAAGCGTGAGTTAGCAGAGCGGCAGCTGTGTGTGCTGCGCCTTCGTGTCCCAGCCTTTCTCCAGTGCTCGCTAGTGTGCGAGCCCTCCTTCCTGTGGGGTGTCTCCTCCTGCCTTCCCCAGCCTGAGCCCCCAGATCTGAGTGCTTACCTACATCCGCACCTCGTCAGTTACGCTTCCATCTGCCGGGCGTGGTGGCGCACGCTTGTAATCCCAGCATTCGGGAGGCTGAGACAGGAGGATCGCGGGTCGAGGACAGCCTCAGCTACTTAGTGAGGCCCTCTGTAACTCAGTGAGACCCTGTTTTAAAATAAAGAATAAAAAAATAGGGCAGGGGGTATAGCTAGGAGGTCGAGTGCCCTGGGTTCCGTCCAGACCCGCAGGAAGAAAAAAAAACAAAAAACAAAAAAAACAAGCTCCTATCTGCCGGAGCTCTTTGGATCCTGATTTTAGTGCTTTATCCGGCTTAGCGTCACCCATAAATTTGCCAGGTGTGCCAGTTTTGTCCTAATCTAAATCAAGGATAAAAATGCTAAAAAAGACAGTTTTGAAAACTTAATCCTGTTGGTGTTTCTCCTTCCCTTCAGGCCACAGACTGTGCTTTGTGCAACACTGTTGAGTATAATAAATGATTATATATAATTGCTGAATTATAGAAAATTCTACCCCATATCAAAGAATGTTATAATTATATCTTCACTATAATGATGGAATTTGTCCCAATTCTATCCTGCTGTGTTCGTTTTTCTCAGAATTCTGGGGACACGAGGTAGTCAGTGGAGACGTGGGGAATAAACATCATGTCAACAGCAAGTCTGTTGGTCGCACTGCAGAGTCTCTTCTGATGGGTGCAGAGCCAGTCTGTAGAAAACCCCCGGCATTAAGGCAGATAACATCTGTACGTCTCTGACTTCCTGTTTGGCTCCAAAGTCAATATAATAATAGCTCCTTGTAGCATAAACAGAGTAAGCTCTGTTTCTGAGTACAAGGACTGGCGCAGGGCAGGACCAGCAGAGCAGGTGTTCTAGGTGCCTGCCGTGAAGCAGCCTTCCCACGACAGCGCTCGCTGGGACAGCTCCATGTGCGGCTGGGAGCACAGCGCTGCGGCTCCGAAAGTCAGGGGAAAGAAAAGCCTAACTCTGAGAACTACACTCTTGCTCACCTTACTAAACCCAGGGTACGCCTGTGATCTCCGCTGCTCGGGAGGCCAAGGCAGGAGGATCACCAGTTTGAGGACATCGTGGGCAACTTAGAGCCTGTCTCAAAATAAACAGTAAAGAGGGCTGGAGATGTAGCTCAGTGGTACAGTGTCCCTGGGGTCAATCCCCAGGACCAAAACAAAACAAAAAACCAGACCACAAACAAACAAAAATAAACAAGAGAAAAGAAAAGAAACCACTAAGCCATGAGGTCGGGCACCTTGAAAACACGTCTGAGGTGCCCTGGGGTCTGTTTCTCTCTTCCTCCAGATTCTGGGACGGGGCGCTACTGTGTGGAGAGGATAGGGACGACCCTCCCCTCCTCTCCCCACACCCCGAAGTGGAGAGCAGGGGAGGGCGGCGGGCATGGCGCGAGCAGGGTCATTGCTGTTATTTGTGGTGCTGGGGTTCAAATCCAGGGCCTCCCACAGGCTAGGCAGTGCTGTCCCACAGAGCTATGTTCCCAGCCGCAATTTGGAATTCTTACAGTGATATTACGTGGGGAGGTGGACTTGGGGGTGGGCACAGGAGTAGGGGCAAGTCAATCTAGGCTGACACAGGTCAGAACTGCAGTGATCTGGGGGTGCTGAGTAGAAGAGGCGCTGCAGGACTGGAAATGCTCTCCCTCTCACTCTGGGCGGTAGTTGCACAGGTGTAGAGGTAAGAACTGAGTGAGCCGTACCTGGAGACTGGTGCACGAAACCGCACATAACTGAGGCAGCCCTGGGGGGAACGGGTCAACAAAGGGCTCGCGTAGCCATCCCCTATGACTCCTGGTGTTGGGAGAGAAAGGGGCTCAGCTCCCGTCACTAGGACCCCCCCCGTGCTGTGGCTGGAAGCCAGGGCCGCCATCCAACGTGCTAGACAAGCGCTCTACCGCCAATCCACGGCCCTAGTCCTCACCGAGATGTTCAGAAGATGGGAAGAGGACGCTCTTCGCTGGGGGAGACTGGAGATTCCACGACTGAACAGTCCTCCAGGCTTCCAACGCCCTGGCTCCTAGCTCAGGACGAGACCTAACGCCTGGCCGATGGTCGCACCCAGCCAGGGGAGCAGGTGGAGGCACGTAGAAGGACTTCCCACCCTACGCCGAAGAGCACCCACCAGGGCCACGCTGCCCACCCAAGCACCTGGGTCTGCGCCAGCAAGCACCTCTCTGCGCTGCTGGCCTCAGATTGAGGGAGGAGGAGAGGCCAAAGGAAACCGAGGGGAAGAGATCCGAAGCCCTGGGGAAGGTGGTGGGTCCAAGAGCACAGCGACACCCAGGGCCTTTCTCCAAAGACCTCGAAGCCCAAACACCCCGAGCGCCGAGTGGCTGTTCCCACAGCTGCCTGGGTGCCGGGCCAGGGCTCCCCAGCTCACAGGGCAGAAGTATTCCTGCCGCAACCTTTGCAGTCCAGAGGCTGGCACAGCATGGCACGGCGCTGCGAGCAGAGCAGGAGAGGGCACCTGGGTGTTGGCGGCGGCGGGGGGGGGGGGTGTGTGTTCTCGGGACCAAAGGCTCAGGCAGCCATTTCAGGACAGGAGCCTAGGGTGAGGGAGGTGGCTCCTCTCTCCCATAGGTCCCGAGCCACAGGCCCTCAGGATGCTCCCACATTCCCTCCAGGCCCATCCTGAGGGTAGAGAAGTGCACTGCCTGCAAGGAGGGAGGGTAGGCCCAGCCACAGCCTGCCACAGGAGAGGCAGCCGGGAGCTGCAGGCCAAGGCTGGCCGGCTCCCCACGCCTCGAGCCCAACAAACCTCTTGGTGTTATTTTTTTCAGTACTGGGGATAGAACCCAGGGCCCTTCTACCTTTGCACTCCCAGCCCTATTTTTAATCCTTTATTTAGAAATAGGATCTAACTTGTGGAGAGCCTCACTAAGTAGCTGAGGCTGGTGGCGAACCTTTGATCCTCCCGTCCAGGCCCCCAAGGACTGGGATTCCAAGCACCCAAGCACGGGCCACCACACCCAGCTCTCTTTCCCTTTTTGGCATGGTGATTCTTGCTGCAGCCGTCTCAGGCCCGGCTCAGGAAAGGGTTATATGACCCACTAGTGAGATGCTTTCTTTCTGTTGCTGAGGATACCATTTGTACCCTGTGTTTTTTAATTTTTTTTTTTTAGGTACCGGGAATGGAAGCCAGGGACATTCTACCTCCGAGCTACACCTCCAGCCCTGGTTTTTATTCTTTATTTTGTAACAGGGTCTCACTGAGTTGCAAAGGGCCTAAGTAACTGAGACTATCTGCAAATCACGATTCTCCTGTCTCAGCCTCCCAAATGTTGGGATTACAAGCGTGCACCACCACGGCTGGCTCCTAATTGCTTCTTATTGTGGTAAAATATGCCTAAGAAAATCTGCCAAGCTATCTCCCAGCCCTATTTTATTTTTATTTGGAAACAGGGTCGCACTAGGCTAATGAGAGTCTCATTACTTGCTGAGGTTGTCCTTGAACCTATGATCCTCCTGTCTCAGCCTCCCAAATGTTGGGATTACAAGCGTGCGCCATCACTCCCGGCTTCCATTTTAACCCTATATGGTGCATTCAATATTTTCAAATTGTCTTACAAATACTACACCATCCTTCTCCAGAACTCTCACCTCCCCACTGGAACCGCCCCCACGCTGAGCTCACTCCGGCCTCTTCTCTGCACAAGCGGCTCACACAGGGCTTTGCACAAAGCACACGCTTGGGAAGCGCTGGCTCAAGAAAACTGAAATTTATTGTCACAAAAGAAGGCCGGCTATTATATAATGTAAATAAGACAGATTAAAGGGAGCGTATTTTTTCCATAACTAAAGACTAAGGGCAGCCGCTGCCCAGAAGAGCTGAGGGTAATTTACGACTTGTTTACGCTGCTGGCACCAACGCCAATCGTCTCCCACGACCCAGACCGCTTGCTGTCTTCAGGCTCCTGAGCAGGTGGAGCTGAGCCCACCGTAGGAGTGGGAGGAAGACGGGCCGGCCAGTGCTGGGGGCTTCACTGAGCGCCCGCCCAGTGGCTGGGCCCTCCTGCTTCCCCAAAAAAGCCTCCTTGGCAGACCCGTGTGCCTCGGCAGCGATCCTGTGGCGGAAACCCACTGAGGAGCCTCGATGCATGTCCCGGGGAGGAGGCTTCCCAGGCCTTCTGGGGCCCCCGGGCCTGGAGAGCAGGCAAGAGGAGCCCTGGCCTCTTTAGGCGATGGCGGGGACCGGAGAGAATGAATTATGAGGCTTCTGACTGGGCCAGGTATACTGCAGGAGCGAGTGCGTCGGTCCCTTCAGTGTTTTCTGCTCTGACAAAGGCGCAGCCCTCAGTGCAGAGGGTGAGATGCAGGCTGCCCGTGGGAGGAGGTTAACTGCGTCTCTAGAAAACTCGGCCGTGACCAGCACGGCCACTGGCCGGCCTCGCGTGGCTGTTCTTTGCCAGAGCTTCTCTGCTGGGGACAACTGGTTGTCTTTGTTTTTTGATTCATTTGATAAATGTTGCTCAACAGACTTTCTTTTCCTTTCTGGAGGCCATGCCTAGCTTTGGACCTCATCCTCGGAACCCCGAGAAGGCCGGGAGGTGACGGTGGCTCTCGCTGGCCGAGAGGGGCCGCGCTCCAAGAGAAGGTAAATATCTGGCCTCTGGGTTTCGTGCTGGCCCCAGGCTTTAGGCTTTAAGCACTCGGCCGTCATACAGTGCGTGGCCTTTTCCAGAAAAACTCTATAAAAGTGAAAAGACCTCTGTGGCCTTTGACTTCTTGATATCTACACGAATGCAGTCATCTCTTGCAACATTTAGTTTAATTTAATTAAAAATGAGCTCACCTCAAGAAAAACTGAGCTCTGAACCTGCCCACTTTTGCTCTCTGGAAAGCACCAGTCCTCTCTGTGGGCCGTGCTGTTTGCTATGAGCCAAACTGTCGTTTCACATACGTGAAAAGGAAATTGGCATCCCGTCCACGAACCGCGCCTCCGGCAAAGGCGGCGCTGGCGCCTGCCACTGAGAAGATTGGATTCCCAAGAAAGGCCTCACGCCGGGGCCAATATCCACAACCCCCAAACGTGCACACACACTAATACACACGCGCGTGTCCAAAGCAGCTCGTGTCTCCCTGTGTGTTCAGATTCCATTAGTCATTCAAGTTACCTAGAGCTGAAGAGCTCACTTGTCCGTATTAAATACTTAGTGGATAATGAATGTGCATTGGTAAGGGGAATGGGAAATTGAGAATCACTATTTTTCTTAGCTTATATTTTTAAAAGGTTTTTTTTTTTCTTTTCTTTTCTTTTTTTTGGAACCGGGGATCGAGCCCATTTCTATTTGTCTGACCCCCCCACTTTTTTGGGCAGACTATCTAGATTTTGCGCTGACAGATTCAAATATGGAAGCAAACCAAGAGAAGAATTTTACTACTGGACACTACTGTGAGTGGGTTTCTATCCAGAGGCGGTGGTCTTCTGGAGTCCGGATCTGGTGGTAATGCAGCCATGGTCGTGACGCCATCTTAGGAGGCATCTGAAAGGTGTGCTGTTGCATCTCTTTAGGCCCCTGCCCTTAGACCACACGGTGCAGGACTCAAGCATGACCACAGGTGAGCTGGGCGCAGCGGCACATGCTACAATCCCAGCGTCGGGAGGACCACAGGGCCGGGCCAGCCGCAGCCACCCAGTGAGACCGTGTTTCCAAATGAAAAATAAAAAGGCTGGGGGGTAGCTCGGAAGTAGAGTGCCCCTTGGTCCAGTCCTCAATATCAGAAATTTTTGTGTATGTGTGTGGTACTGGGGTTCCTGGAAGCCCTTCTACCTCCGGGCTACACTCCCAGAACTACTTTTTGTATTTTTTATTTGGAAACAGGGTCTCCTAAGCCAGCGCGGCTGGCTTCGAACCTGTGCGATCCTCCTGTCTCCGCCTCCCAGGCGCGGGGATTACAAGCGTGCGCCACTACGCCTGGCAGAAAAAAAAATTTTTTTAAAGAATTTTTTTAAAGATAAAAGAGTGACTGTGGTAAGTTGAGTAATCATTTGAAACTGAGATAAGCACTTTTTATCGTGGTCTCACAAGGTAAAAGGATTCTGAAAGAAAGAAATTCACTTTGAGAAAACATGCAGCAAATATTATAATTTGAATTCTTTAGGCTTTTGCATCTGTTTTAAGAATAGTGTCAAGCCGGGCGTGGTGGCGCACGCTTGTCATCCCAGCATTCGGGAGGCTGAGATCTGGAGGATCGCGGTCGCGGACAGCCTCAGCTACTTAGTGAGGCCTCTGCAACTCAGTGAGACCCGGTTTCAAAATAAAGAATAAAAAATAGGGCAGGGGCTGTAGCTCGGAGGTCAAATGCCCCTGGGTTCCATCCCCAGACCCGCAAAAAAAAAAAAAAAAAAGAATAGTGTCTTTTCTCAGTCGCGGGTGTACCCCTTCTGAGGACAAATCCCAGTCTTTAATGGGTCGCTCTATCCCAGAACCCCGTCTCGCTTGCCCTGCCCACAGGGATGACCCAGGGTCCAAGCCTGGTCGGCAGACTGTGCCACCGTGGCCCTGGGAACCCGTCTTGGGTGGGATGTCTGACCCCAGATCCCTTTCCTGACACTCATTCACGGGAGGCAGGAGACAGGCGTTTTCCACTGGAGTTGCGAAGCTGGGGAGACGGGAATCTGGGGCCACTGATGTCTAAACTTCCTGCCACAGGAAAAAGACTCAGAGGCCATCCTCAGAAGGAAGCCAAACACAGGCAAGCTCAGCTAACACAGACAGCACGTTTAGGAGCTAATGACGCTCAGTCCCCAGCCCTGAGCCCTGGTTGCTGCCCTTATTCTTTAAGCCCCATGGGCAGATCCAGTAATACCCCAGTTACTTAGGAAGTTCCAGCTTGACTCAGGCTGGTTAAAACCTGGCGCGACTGTGAGTTAAGCAGGGGCCCATCTGAGCTTGGGGATCACACGTTGCTGGCGACTTGAGTGATTAGCAGCTTTCCGGCTCCGTGCTAATGAATGTCGCTTATTCTTCACACCAACTTTATGTGAGTGCCACCCCTATCAATTTATACATCAAGAAATAAATGCTGAAACCTATAAATTAGAGAGAGAAAACTCCCATGCTTGTGCTAAAAAAAAAAAAAGGGCAAAACTATATGAAAGCATACGGCTACCTGCCATTTGCTAGCACGTGGAGAGACTTGCATTCGTCACCGGCTATATTTATGGATTCAGGAGTCTGTGTCACACACAGGCACATTCTCGTCCACGTCTTATTTTATCCTGCTGCTAATCTGCCGTTGGGAGCCAGAGACGCGAAGAAGCGGGCTGCAGAGGGGCAGGGGAAGAGCTCCCACCCCGAGCCGGGCGCGAGGCTTCGCCTGTGTTTTCTGGGCCTCTCCCCCTCGGCAGAGCTGCCGCTCTCAGGGCTAATGGCAGGTACGAGCATGCTGCCTTATAATTACACCGCCCAACGGCCGCAATAACCGATTGCCAGTTAAATAATTATAATCAAGTGCCCATTGTACATAACAATCGTTTAATGACTGCCATCGGAAAACACTGTAATAAAGAGAGCTTTAATGAAGAAAACTGGAAAGGGGCCAAGGTTTTATGGCAGTTTGCTTAAAGGGAAAGAGGGCCATAATCTGTATTTAAGATTCAAAGAGGCCTTTAATCCACATGCTCAGCATTAAATGAGGGAGGGGAGTCGTTTTGATCAAAAGTCACTGCACGCATAAAAGAAAGTAACGTAAATGTTCTTTAAGAAAAAAGCTCCAGTAAATTATATTAAGTAAGTGTTTGTAACCATTTGCTTTGGGGGGAAAAAAAGGAAAAATAAGAAAACCATCTGATTTTCATTTTGGACAAGAATACTTGGCTAAAAGAGAGCAAATGAGAATAGGATTTGATTTGTATAATATAATTGAAAAGAGCACGCGTTCCCATTCCATCCACCTTGTGGCTCTCCTCAGGCTTTTGCTGGTTACTCGTTTTCGTGCCCTGGCTTTACTAGGCCAGGACTGTCTCTCTGGGAAGAGGAAGTATATTCTGACACAAAGTCCTAGTTGAAATGGTTGTGATGAGCTCAGCTCTTGTAAACACGAGTATTCATCGAAGGAAAAATTAGAAAAACAAAATAACAAACAACACCTCACCCTGTAACACTCAGACCTCCTGCCGGCTGCCGGCGGAAGCCTGGGTGTTTGGCTAACGCAGTAAGAGGACGATTCCTGGAACGGCAACTCTTTTCTACAACCTGAGAGGCCGGCGGTAAAGCCCAGCCGTGGACTTGGCTAGCATGAGCACCGAGAAAACGCTAGCAGCAAGAACCAGCCCGCTCCGGGGAGGAAAAGCAAAGCCAACCAAATGCTGTGGTGACAGGTGGGGCTGGATTTGGACTTCCAGGCCCCCTATGCCTCGGGGGGGGGGGGGGGGAAAGATGCAGGATGGGACCACACTCTGAGCCGAAGACCCCCCGCAGTCCCTGGGGACTCTTGATGCTGCTCGGGCTGCGAGACAACCCAGGCGTGGGGAATGAGGGCTCAGGGGGTTTGTGCTTGTTCTGAGGCAAACACTCAAGACAGTGCAAACTGCTCTGGTGCTCGAGATACCCCAGAATGCCACGGTCCTGGGTGGGTCTGTGTGTGAGAGAGATGGAGAGATGGAAAAACTTGGGTTGCAGGAAAACATCACCTGTCCCCTGGGTCAAGGACATGGACACAGGTCGAGGCAGATTTCCCAAGAATGCATTAGCTTAAAACTCTCCTTGAAGAAGGAATCTAAATTGTCGAGGTCAAATAAAACTACAGAGATGAATGTAGAAAAAAATAACTTCTTTTTGTGATCCTGGGGGTGGAGCCCAGGGGCTTTTCTACCTCCAGGCTACACTCCCAGACCTATTTGATACTTTATTTGGAAACAGGGTCTCACTAAGTTGCTGAGAGCCTCACTCAGTAGCTGAGGCTGGCTTTGAACCTGCGCGATCCTCCTGTCTCAGCCTCCCAAGCGCGGGGATTACAAGCGTGCGCCACCACGCCCGGCTCTAATTTTTTTAAACCAATTTCTCCCTGACTGTGGCCTGGGTGGGGCCATTCCACCTCATCGCCTGGAGATGCAACAGGCTCCAGAGCTGATGAATGTGATTAGCACCGCCCCACGCCCACCACGCGGGCCTTGGCTGGCACCACCACGAGCCAGGCTCTCTCTCCACAGCAGTGGCTGAGACGGGGAGTGACCCTTGGCTGCCAGTTGCCATCTTGCTACCACGAGGCAAGAGTCCACCCAAGAGCTGAGCGACACGGCCCCAGGCGGGCAGCGGGAGGCGACGTCCCCCAGAGCTGCCCGCCAGCTCCCGGGCGCCCTCATCTGTCGGAGTTAGCACCTAATTCCCGACCAAAAGAATTTGCCTACGACAGTGGCCTTGTAGAGTTGGGTCCTAAAGGAGGCATCTGAAAGGTGAATCTACAAAGTATGTTTCAGAGTTTTCTTTAAAAAGAAAAAGAAGAAAAACGAATCTGTGAGACAATGGGAAGCTACCTGCATCTCTCCCTCCCCAGGACCAGCACCTGCTGACTAGGGAGGATATTCGCGCAGCGTGCTGGGAGGCAGCTTCCCCTGCCACGTCCCCGGCCTTCATCCGTACCTCCCCATCACAGAGCCACCGTCCATCCATCCAAAGGGCTCTAAGTGCTGGAGGGCGCCAGGAGTCACGCCAGGCACCGAGGGCACAGAGGTGGTTGGGACATCGTCTTTATTTGCAAGGAGCTCACACACAGTGCTGCTCCGCCGAGACACCTGTGAGCGGGGCGCAGGGAGTCTTCAGACAGGACAGAGCCCTGAGGACCGAGACAGCACCTGCCAGGCAGACAGACCAGCCGGAGGCCGGGCCTGGGCCGGGCGACTGGAGCCCACCGAGCTGCATGCTGGGGACCTTCCCCAAGCAGTGGCCACGGCCTCTGGGGCTCAAAGTCCCATGGCCAGGCCTGCGTTTCAGAAAGGGAAAGCGGACGGCAGCGTGGGACAGAGGCTGAGAGCAGGTTCTCGGGGGCCCAGCTAGTCGAAAGAAAATGGTGATGCCGAGTTAGATGGAGAAAAGCCAGACACAAGGGCGAGTGTCCACCACGCTACCCAGGAAACCACGGGCAACTGAGGAAAGCGCTGGTGCACGCGTTATCTGCACCCCAGAGGGAAAAGCCTGGCCGGGGTGATGTGGCAAGAAGGCAGCCAATGTCTGTGCTTCCCTCGGACTCGGAGTCTCAGCCCGAGGCCAAGGTCCTCCCTCCACCCCGGGCCCGGCCAGTGCCCATGGGGAGGGCCTCAGCTCCATTCCCTCGAGCTCCATCTGGCTGCTCACTGACTAAATATCTCCAAACCTCAGTGTCCTCGTGTGTAAAATGGGCGTGCTCGCGTTACACACAGCACTGCGCCCTGAGCCCAGCCTGTGAACGCAGACTCCACACACAGACACACTGCCACGTCCCTGTCGAGGATGGGACCATATTTGCCTCGCTAAGAAACAAAGGCACACTCGACCCAGCCGCGGGGTGTTCGCTGAAAGACCAAGACAGAAGCGCATCAGGGCTGAGGCACCGAGCACAGGCGCTGTCCCTGCAGGCTGTGGGACGAACAGGGCTCAGCGCGCATGCTGCCCGGCCTCAGGTGGCGGGGCCAGGCGGCTACCAGTCCCTCTGAGAGGGTGGAAATGGCTGGAGACGAGGCGAAGGAAGAAAGCCAGCTAGCTAAAAGGCAGCTTTGCCGAGGGCGTGGTTTGGCTTTATTTTATTCTTAAAACCAGCTCTATAGAGACATCTTGTTTACAGAGTTTCCTGCTGCCCTCTTCAACCAAGCCATCTCCCGCTGACAAGCCAGGGCTGGATCACCGATGGGCCAGGCTTAATTGTGCGAAGAAGCAAGCTCGGTGAGAGATGAGAGCCATCGCGCACAGGCCGACAAGCCCGGGCAGCTGCTCCCCGCTCCAGCTCGTCCACCCTCGACCCACCCACGCGGGGCCTGGGGTGCTGCAGGGGCAGATCTGCAGAGTCCGCAGACGTTACAGGAATATATTAGGTCCACTTAGGGTGCTGGCTCCAAGCCAGTTTTACCCTGAGGATAGGATCTGTTCAGAGCCTCCCTCGGCTGCCCATGACACACCTGTGTGCGGCGATGTGCACGGAGTGCCCGGCATCCAGAACCACCCCAGCCCGGCCCCTCAGGCCACCTGGCGCCCCACAGGAGTTCACAGGAACGGGTTACTGGCCCGAGCCAGGTGCGTGGGGAGCCCATCTTCCCAGGACTCAATTTTCTTTTTTGGCAGCAAAGGGGATTGGATCCAGGGCTCCTGTACCACTGAGCTGCACCCCCAGCACCTTTTTAGTTTCTGAGATAGGGTCTCGATAAGTTGCCCAGTTGCCAGGCTGGCCTCAAATTTGTGACCCTCCTGCCTCTGCCTCCCAAGTGCTGGGGTTAGGGGCCCGTGAGGCCTTCACTGTCACGAATGCCAGCTCTCCCCGGAGAGGACAGATGATGTGAAACTCAGAACAGACAGCGATCTGTCCAGCACTGCCTTGAAACGCCCAGCGCCCCACTCTGATGGCTGTGAACACCGTGGGCCTTGGTGATTTCCAAGACCGCTGGGGGGGCGAGGCCCGAGGCGCGCTGGGCTCCGGGCTCAGCACCCTCTTCCTGCTGTGCTCACCCTGCATTGCGCAGATGCTGCAGATTCCTCGCGTGACTTGTACCCAATCCAAAGGGGTAAAAATAATTTGCTAAGTGCCTTCCTAGATAAATGAAACCCGAGACCTTTTGTACCCCCTCCAGCCTGACCTCAAAGGGCGAGCAGGGCGGAGAGCTGAGCTCTGGCCTGGCGGGTCCTGAGTCAGGCGGTGCCTGTCCATCTTCTGATGCCACCAGCCAACTGTGTGTCCCCACGGGCCGAGTCAACATGTTTAGGAAAGTGAGATTCCACCAGGAGAACACCAGTGTTCCCAGCACAGAGCACCCCTGCCAGCTCCTAACTACTGTATGCAAATACAAATGCAAGCTATGGCACAGGGAGGGGAGTTGGCTCTTTAAAACCTCTGTATTATTTTAATCCGGGCGTGGTGGCGCTCGCTTGTCATCCCCGCGCTTGGGAGGCAGAGACAGGAGGATCGCGCAGATTCGAAGCCAGCCGCGCGCGCTGGCTTAGGAGACCCTGTTTCCAAATAAAAAATATAAAAATAGGTCTGGGAGCGTAGCCCGGAGATAGAAGGGCTTCCAGGAACCCCAGTACCACCAAAAATAAATAAATAAATACAAACTCTGTATTATTTTAGCATAAAAGAAGTCAAAGGCAAAAAGATGCCCCTGGGTTCCATTCCCAGTGCTGTAAAAATTAATAATAATAATAATAATAATAATAATAATAATAATATACTTTCTTTTTGTGTGTGGGGGGGTCTGAGGATGGAACCCAGGGGCATTCGACCTCCAAGCTATACCTCCTGCCCAATTTTTTCTTCTTTATTTTGAAACAGGGTCTCACTGAGTTGCGGAGGGCCTCACTAAGTACCTGAGGCTGACCTTGAACCGCGATCCTCGGTCTCAGCCTCCCAAATGCTGGGATTACAAGAGTGTGCCACCACCCCTGGCATATACTTTTATCTTTAACATGACCCTCTGGGACGGGAATTACTGACCCTGCGTTTTCAAGAGAAGTCACTAAGGCCCAGAGAGTTCTGGAGCCCACTGCAAGCCACAGCTTCGGAGCACAGCGCGGAAGCTGTGGCCCAGGCCTCCCTTCTCCGAGTACACCGTGTTTTCCATTACACCACGCTGCCTTCCAGATTCCCCAGGGAGCTACATGTGTCTCCCACTGGGAGACAAGGCAGTCACTGACTTGGCAGTGGCGACAGGAATGAGTGACGGCTTTGTGTCTCTGCCAAGTAAGCATCCCATGCCCTCTGTGAGAACGCTGGGCTGCAAACCCAGCAGATGCTCAGCGGCTGAGCATTCGAGCCTTTGATGGAGAATTTTCTCACCTTCTCTGTATGGGGTCCAAAATTAAGAGGGAAAAAACATATTCATGTCTCATTCGGAATTCAAAAAATCATAAATCCTTCAGGCCCCTGGCAATTGCCTCCACTCCACGGTAATCGTGTTGTCTCGTGTAACAAGTCTTGTGATTGTCTGTAGCCGCTCCTCACTATAGTAACAGCAGCCCGACACCGGAGCCCTTCTCCCAAGCCTGGGGGATTATTCCATTTTCCACATTAGGAATAAGCCGCAGACTTTAGGCTCTAAAACGGAGCCAGAAACGCTGACTAGAATCCAGATGCCCTAAATATAATAAGAGCTAGATTTTGCTGCCCTCTGTGAAAGACAGAAATGAAAGGAATGTACCAGCTTCTAGAATACAGATCCAGAGAGCGAAGCTATGAATAGACCCAGCCGGGCGCCGGCGCGCTGCAAGGCCTTCGGTGATTTCCCCGCCCCTCCTATTCCAGGACCGTCTTACTTTACAATGCCAAGCACAGTAGGGAAGCAGGAGATTCAATAGGCTCCTTCTAATAACTAGGGTTTTCACTGAGCTCTAGAACGTTCTGAAGGTGTCCCGCACCCCCTTTTTTTTCCCAGTACTGGGGACATTCTACCTAGGATCCCTTTTTGTAATTTCTGGTTTTGAAACAAGGTCTCCCGAGGTTGCCGAGAGTCACGCCAAGTTGCTAGGCTGTCCTCAAACCTGTGGTCCTCCCGTCTCACCCTCCCAAGTGCTGGGATGGCAGATGCGCCACCACGCCCAGCCAGAAGTGTCTCCTTTCACACACGTAAAAATGATTCATGTTTTCAGGGCCTGGTCTGATAAACCAAAAAATAATTTTCATTAATGTCCATCAGTTCTTCCTGATTGTTATTAAAATGAATCCATTAAACTCTGTGATGGAAATAATATCCCCACATAGCAAAAGATTACATAAAGCAGTAAGAACTGTCTCACCCTCAGATTGTTAACACGCACAGTGGTGACGACAGCGACAGGGCGCTCGGGCGCTTACCATGTGCCAGGAGCCCACTGAGCCCTTCTGCACACGACCTCGCTCACGCCTACGGAAGCCCGGCAAGAATGTCAGTTCTGTACAGCGACGAGGACACCTATCTGGAAGCTTCTACGACTTGCTGGAGGCTGCTCGTGCGGTAGGCAGGGGAGCTAGGTCAGCCTCAGGAATGCTCCCGCAACAAAAGGGAAAAGCCCCCCGCCCACGGCGACCGCCACGCTTGTGACTCGCCGCCACCCAGCGCCTGCGTGGCTCGGCTTTTGCAGAAAGGGCTTTTTGCACCCACGTCTCTTCTGCGGCCATTTCGCTGCACTGGGTATGACAGCAAGGCCACCTGGCCTTCCTGGGTTTGGCGGGAAACCTGGCCAGCATGTGCCTGGACCAGAGGAAGCGGAGGTGTGAGGCGTTCCAGAAGCCAGCCCAGCAGCATCCGGTTCCAGCCATGCGCCCAGGGCTGGGCAGGTCACCAGGAGAGCTGACTCGAGGGAGAGCTGGCCAGAGAAGATTCACGGACGCACGTGCACGCGACACGGGAGGGAGATACGTCACGCTGGCTTTTCCACTTGTATCAAGTGACTGGGCCAGTCCTGACAGACGCTCTGGCTTGTGACAGCACCACCCAGGACCTGCTTAGCTCTGGAGCTGGTAGCCCAGCCCTGTCTGTGGGCCCCCCCCAACACAGTGCTGCTTTGGGGCTTAAGGCTCTAACACGAGGATGTGGGGAGAGATATTCACACCACAGCTCCAAAAAACCCCACATCATTATTATTATTATTATTATTATTATTATTATTATTGGTGGTACCGGGGTTCCTGGAAACACTTCTACCTCTGGGTTACACTCCCAGGCCTATTTTTTTTATATTTTTAAAATTTGGAAACAGGGTCTCTTAAGCCAGGGAGGCTGGCTTCGAACCAGCAATATCCTCCTGTCTCCGCCTCCCAAACGTGGGGATTACAAGCGTGCGCCACCATGCCCGGCTAAAAACCACCTTATTTTTGATTTCTCAGGCTGAGTGCTGCCACTTCTGACCCCAAGCACTGCCCCCTGAGGTCTCCATATTTCTTCAGGGACGCAGCACGGCGTAGTCACACCACCTTCTCGTTGGCACCCCGCCCCGCCGCCCAGCCTATCCCCATATCCCTAGCTTCTGCAAACTCTGACCCAGCCCGCATTTCCCCCAAAGGTCTCGCTCAGGGCTGAACTTGTACAATACTGTCACATGGTGGCAAATCAGTTACACATCCCTCTTCCTGGGTGTGTAACCTACCAAGGCTCAGAAGAGATGACTGATGGCCACACTGTACATCTGAATAGGACACACTCAGGCACACACGCCGGGACCGCTCGTACCCTGTGCGTCTCAGAACACTCCTGTGTGAGTCAGGGCTTGGACCGGCGGGTCCCCTTCTCTGTACAGCCCGGCCCTCTGTCCTCCGCAGGCATAGCCGAGCTTCTTTCCCTGGTGTGCCAACAGCACTTCTTAAGTCTCATCATTAGCTCACTGTATAGAAATGATGTTAATATTTGTCCGTCCTTGGCTGCAGTAAGATCTGTGGGCGCGCGTGCGTGCAGGGACTTTGACTCATTCCATCCCTCTTTTTGTGTGTCTTGTACAAAGCAGGAATTCATTGAACTTTGTGGAGTCAATTCATGAATTCCATGAATCACCACTACTTTCTGTTCTGGAAGATCGTCTCAGAAGCCACGCAGTTTAGAAGAAGTTTAGAAGAAGCCCCTTTCGTGGCGTGAGGCCACCGCTAGTGAGGACACGCCCTGTGCTGCCCAGGCACAGTTACTCATTGATGGCCCGTCTCCCATGGCATCTGAGCCAAGCCTAGGCACCCTCTCTACACAGCATTCCACATGGTGTGAGCCAGCGCACAGGACAAGACGAACAAGAGGACACGTGTGTGACCTTCATGGCCCCCGGGGACACTCAAAGCACCCACACTGCTCGTTTAAAGTTTAAGATGCCCTCTTAACACAATGCCAAAAGAACGGTCAACTCAGCGAGCAACCGAGTGGTCTAGCCAGGTCTGCCGCAGCGCGGTTCCTGCACTGGAACTGGTTATTGCTGCAGATGAGGCCTTCTGTCCTAAGATGGCGTGAGCTGGAGCACCACTCTGTGTGACAGCAGTACGTTAAATTCCTGCCCAGTTTCAGACACAGGAGAGGCTGTATGGTGTAGGGACATACGACCACAGAGCCCAGAGCACTGTTCCTAACTCCCAGGGCTGCCGTGAGGACTGCGCGTGCTAATAATGAAAGGTGCTTAGAACAGCATCAGGCACATAAGCAGAGTCTCCCCGTACCCGTGGGGAGATGCCCTAAGACACCAGCAGTGGCCGGAGCCCTATAAACACCATGCTTCTTCCTATGTACACATACCAAAAAAATCTCAAAAATTAGGCACTGCAAGAGATTAACAACAATGATAATAGTGGGGTGATTATGAGAGACTGCAACAAAAGTGCCAGCCGCATCACTCTTGTGCTTTGGGGCCACTACGAGTGAAGTGAGGGCCACCTGAACACAAGCTCCGAGTCCTGTGACGGCTGGTCTGATGGCCAAGATGGCTGCCGGGCAACTCGTGGGCGGGTAGCGCACACAGCTCTATACGCTGGAGGAAGGGACGGTTCGTGTCTCATGCAAGACGGAGTGGGGCTATGGGAGATTTCACATGCTGCTCACAAGGTGCAATTTTAAAACTTACAAGTTCCTTCTTTCTTTCCTTCCTTCCTTCCTTCCTTCCTTCCTTCCTTTCGTACCAGGGATGGAACTGAAAAGTCGAGGTCACTGTGGCGTGGACAGGGGGAGGGGCCGGAAGCCCAGAGGCAGAAAGAGTCTGCCTCCCAAGAAGTACCTCGGAAACCCCACCCCAGAGATGCATACCTTAAAAGAAGGGCCCTGCCCTTCGAGCCTCTGAGGTAACTGCCCAGCTCCATCCCCGGGAGGGCCATACCATTAAAGAATGATATCACGCATACCGGATCTCTCCCATGCTTTGTGTTGTACCGGACTCGAAGGTTACTTTACAGGAACCTAGGGCCTTCTACCTCTGAGCTACCCCAGCCCTATTTTTTCTTCTTTATTTTGAAACAGGGTCTCACTGAGTTGCAGAGGGCATCACTAAATAGCTGAGGCTGGCCACGAACTGCGATCCTCCTGTCTCAGCCTCCCGAATGCTGGGATGACAAGCATGCGCCACCATGCCCGGCCAAGTTGTTTACTTTTGAAAGTCTCCACTTAGTATTTTTGGACCAAGGTTAACCATGGATAACCAAAACCCCTGGAAATGAAACCATGGGTAAGGGGTACGACTCCAGGATTGTTATAGGAGGCCTGGTTAAGATGTACCAAGCAGACAGTGGCAGCTGTCATCAAGGAGTGAAGCAGCTTGGTTCACTACCGCCTTCTTGTTGGCAATTTAATGGTTTCATTGGAAACTGAAGGCTGTTGCCTTGATAAAAGGCTGTTAGCATGGGACCCATAGGGTAACAAACTGTGCCTGCATTTTTTTTCTTTTTTCCCTAAAGCTAATTACACTGGGCTGTTATCAAACAAAGAGAGGTAGGTAGCCCATTATTTCCCTTTTTGCTTTGGCTGCTGGGAACCAACAAGTTACATTTCAGGTTGAACTCTGGAAGCTTTCCATACTTTAAGTTTCTTAACATAATCACTTAAAAAAAACCAACTTGGCCCTTTTTATTCTCATTCTAGGTTTTTAAGTTTACTTATTTCTATGATTTCTAATATAACTATCTTAAATATTTATTTCAAGCATCAATTTGTAAGATTCTTGGTGCTGACTATGGCTAAGAACGTCATCATCTACACATTCAGGGCAGGCCTCGATTCATAATCGGCAGATGCCAAAAAGGCTTGGTATACTGTCATTTCAGCATGACGATTACTGCTTAAAAGAAAACAGAACCAGCCATTCCTCTCCCCCCACTATTTTTTGGTACTGGGGACTGAATTCATAGGCATTCTACCTCCAAGCTACACCCCTAGCCTGATTTTATCTCTTATTTGGAAGCAGGTTCTCACTAGGCTGCTAAGAGCCTTTGCTATGTTGACTAGGCTGGCCTTGACCCTGCAATCCTCCTGTACTGGGATTACAAGCATGCGCCACCATGCCCAGCTCCAATTTTATTCCTTTATTGGAAAACAGGGTCTCACTAGGTTGCTGAGGGCCTTGCTATGTTACAAAAGTGGGCTTTGAACCTTTGATCCTCCTGCCTCAGCCTCTCAGGTACTAGGATTACAAGCATGCACCACCACGCCCAGGTCCAGTCACTCTTCTTACTCCAGGATTATTCCTCCTGGGTCAGAAAGCATGGCTGAATCAGAGACATGGGCATCAGGTGGAAGAGAGAGAAATTATCTTGTTAGAACAAGTTCTCTTTTCATCTTCTACTCTGGGTTTCATATAATTAAAGAACTCATTTAAAAACATTATTATTATTATTATTATTATTTTTGTGGAACCCATGGGGTCCCACCTCTGAGCTATACTCCCTGGCCCTATTTTAAAACAGGCTCTGCACATGCTAGCCTTGAACCTCTGTTCCTCAGCCTACAGGGACGATAGGCGTGGGCCACTGCATCCGGCTCAATTCTTTGATTTTATAGAGGGGAACTGAGCCCCAGAGTGGAGAAGTGACTAAGGTCACACCGTGTGTTAATGGCTGGACCAGCTGTTAGTAAAATGAAAATCTGACTTCCAGGCCCATGCTCCTTCCTTCCAAAACGCCAGGATGCCTTTCTAGCCCAACAAAGTAGAAAATGAGCACCTTGGCTCTGAGGGCCGGTCCAGCTTCAGAACTCTAGAAATGTGTGCTTTCACTATAGCAGACTGGAGGCTGGCTCTGTGGAAAGCAGTAAGGTTCTAGTTCCATAATTATCAACATACTGGGAAATGTTTCTGTCGCAGAAATTCACTTCCCACGAAGACATTTAAGGCATGGTCACTCACGCAGAATTGTGGCTCAGTTCCGGAACCAGAGACTCAAACAATTCATTGAACCGATGTGTACGACTACAGGCTGAGTAGCATGCTAGGTCCTGGGGCTATGTCATCTAGGACAAGAGGTGCTTTACCATCACAGAGCTCGAGGTCTAGGGACAGCCACCACTCTCCATTTTCCCAGGAGTCTGTCAGATGTCACTAATTCGTTATCTGACCTTCTTTCATCTTGAGCCTGAAGGCGGCCTCATGACTTCCCCAACACAAGTCTCTAAGGAGCCGCCAGTCACATGGGCACAGCAAACCCAGCTGTCACCCTGATGAGGAGAGCTTCATGGCCACCAAGTGCCATGCAGTGCGAGGGTCTGCCCGTCTCTGAGACAGGATCTCACTATGTTTCCTAGGCTGGCTTGCAACTCCTGAGCTCCAGGTGGCCTCCTGCCTCAGCCTCCCAAGTAGCTGGGACTACAGGCTTGAGCCGGCACACCTGGCTGAAGTTCTTGTATGTACCAGAATGGTCTCTACCATCCAGGAGATAAGAAGATCCTAAATATCTCTATTCATTTAGGATCGTTAAACTCCTGGGTGAAGGACAGTTCTTCTAGGTACCATAAGACCCCTGGACAACGTTCATGGAAGACAGTTATGCCGACAGAGCCCGGGTCTCCTTCCCTGAAGCCCCCCTGGCTCAGGCAGCACAGCCCTCTCCCCACCTTCTGTCTGTTCTCCCTCAGTTGTCATCTGTTGCTGGGAAATCAAAAGTCGGAATTCTTAAGCCACTCACTTCAAAGCAGCTGCTTATCACACCCAGTGTTTTATCAACATTTACCCACCACAAGGCCGACCTCCCTTCCTGCTGGAAAACAATACTAGCCCAGGCCTCCATTTTTTTACGAGCCTGGTGTCTCCTTCCTTGGCACTCTGCTTGGTGAGAACAGACCCTGCGAGGCCCCTCCTTTCAGAGGTTCAATTCTCCCACGGTGACCACGCCTGGACCACGCCTGGGCAGCGGGGCAGAGCGCTCCTTGCCTGGAAGCTGACTTTTCTTGCCGGCTCACAATATGTCTTCCCGGGAATGCTCTGACTGTGGCACGTTGTACACCAGCGGTGAACACTTGCATATCTGGTGACCTCTAAGACCCGGGCCTCAGAGCGGCCAGATACTGTTAGAGAAAGTACAGATGTGGCCTGGACAGAAAAAAGGCCGCACTAATTAGAGTTAAGCCACTTCCCGTTATATTTCCAGGTCGAAAGAGTGATTGTGTTTTTTACTAGACATGGTGGTTGGTCCTGGGGGAGCAGGGAGAGAAGCAGCACCTCTTTCTGCACGCCAGGGTTCAAAGTTCCTAGGAAAGGCGAGATGCAGTAGGGACATGCTGAATGCCATGGGTTTGCGTGTCAGAATGTGCAATGTTGCCAAGGGAACAGTACAACAGAGCTGCCATGTGACCTGGCAACGCTGCTTCTAGCTGTACAGTCCGACAACCCAAAACCTACATCCATGTAACGATCTGCACATGCGTGTTCACAGACGCATTACTCCTAACAGCCAAAAAGGGGAAACAACCCAAAGCCCACCAATGGATGAGCAGGTAAACAAGACGTGATCCGAATATTACTTGGATTTAGAAGGGAATGTTGCGCCAATACACGCTCGAAAACACTATGGTAGGGGAAGAAGCCAGTCCTAAGAGACCGCTTCTGGCAGGATTCCATTTGCGTGGAATGTTTAGCTTAGGCAAATGTATAGAGGCAGAGAGGACACCACTCATATTGCTCAGAGCTTAGGGGCCTGGGGATGTGATTTTGGGGGAAACGAGGACCACTGGGTTTCTTTGGGGTGATGAAGATGTTCTAAACAGACTGTGGCAATGGGCACACAACTCTGTGCCCATCTTACATACAGGTCACTGAGCCGGACACAGCGGCACACACCTGTAATGTACTTGGGAGGCTGAGACAGGAGGATCACACATTTGTGGCCAGCCTTAGGAAAATAAAATCTACTTGTCAGGAGTATAGCTCCATGGGCCCACTAAAAGGTGAGGCTGTCCACAACTCAGAGAGCCCGTTTCAAAATAAAAAATAAGAGCTGGGCATGGTGGTGCATACTTGGAATCCCAGCATTCGGGAGGCTGAGAAAGGAGAATCGTGGTTCACGGACAGCCTCAGCTACTTAGTGAGGCCCTTTGCAACTCAGTGAGACCCTGTTTCAAAATAAATAATTAAAAATAGGGCTGGGGGTGTAGCTCGGAGGTCAGATGCCCCTGAGTTTAACACCCAGTACCCAAACAACAACAAACCACTGAACTGCACATTTTTAGAAGGATAAGTTGTAGGGCATATAAGCTGTATGAAAAACGAAAGGAGGGGAAGAAAGAAGAGGAGAAAAGAGAAGAGCAGGAAGAGGAAGAATATGGGCAACGCTGTAGAAGCTCAAAGAAGGAATAATAAATCCTGTCCTGGAAGGGTTGAAAGGACACCATATATGTTAGGCATCTGAAGTAAGTCCTTTTTCCTTGTGGGTCTGGGGATAGAACCCAGGGCAGCACTCGACCTCCAGGCATTCGGGCTCTGACACCCTCTGCACTCTTTTTCCTTCTTATTCTTTATTTTGAAACAGGATCTCCCTAAGTAGCTGAGGCTGGCCGCGAACTGCCATCCTCAGACTCCCGAATGCTGGGATTACAAGCGTGCGCCACCACGCCCGGCTAAAGTAAGTTTTGAGGGGAAATAACTAACTGCAGGTGAGACTGAGAGGTAGGGACAGGGCACGGCCAGAGGTCAGAGGTACTCTGGGCCAACAGGCAAAACAGCTTATGGAGGTAGGAGGCTAAGTGGGGAGCTACGGACAGGAAGCTAAGAATGTGGGCTGAAGCTGGGCAGGGGTGCAGGCAGGCTGCGGCAAGCCCTGCCAGGGCTCCTGGCTTCTAGGCCAACACCAACAACAGGCTGGCAAGTGTGTAGCCACTCCCTTCACGTCAGCTTCTAGGAGAAACGTGCCCAGGGGAGGGGAGTGTAGAAGCAGCATTAGTACTTCCCGCGCGTGCTGGAGGTGAGGCTGTGCTCAGACGGCCGCCCTGGAGGTGGGGACAGGAAAGAGGCTGACCAGGAGGAGACAGAACAGAAGAGGAGTGCTCAGAGGACCAGGAATCATCTGCCAGGAACTGGCTGCCTGGCCCACGCTCTGTCAGAACCGGCATTACTGTGGGTGGTCCATGTGCGTCTCCCAGAGTAGACAGATGGGGCAGGCCCCGTGAGAAACTTTAGGACCTCACTACTTCAGCAAAATGTCACTTAAAACCACTAACTCATTTCCTGGAAAGGCTACAAAAATATCATAGGGCATTTTGAGAATCCTTGGTTTCAGCCGGGTGTGGTGGGTGGAGCATGTTTGTAATCCCAGTACTTGGGAGGCTGAGACAGGAGGATCACAGGTTCATAGCCAGCCTCAGTAATTTAGTGAGGCCATCTGCAACTTAGTGAGACCCTGTTTAGAAATAAAAGAATAAAAAATGGCTGGCGGTGTAGCTCAGAGATAGAATGCCCCTGGGTTCTGTCCCCAGTAAAACACACACCCACAGACACACACACACACACACACACACACACACACACACACCCTTTCCACATGTTATGCTCTCTTTAGTTTTGATAGCTCCAAACAAATAATGGCTCTGGGGAGGTGCGACCTGAGGCCCAGGCCTGTTGGCATCCTCTACGGAAGTGCTGACTTCCAGAGCCGTGCACATCTGCACTGACTGACATGGTAGCGAGCCATTAGCCACAGACGGCTTCCGGGCACTTAAGCTGTGGGCAGTGCAACTCCAGAATGCGTTTTCATTTTATTTAATGTTCAGTAGTTTAAGGCTAGCTTCCAGATGTGGCTGACAGCTGCCGCGTGAGGCAGCGGGCCCAGGGTGTGCAGAACAGCACCTCGCTCCCCAGAGGCGCTCGACGGGCATCCGATCGTTCAAGGGCATTTCTTGAGTGACACACAGAGCTCCCTCCACGTGCCAGGCACCTGCCCAGCGGTGGGAGCGAGAGAAATGTCCGCGAAGGGGGTCAGAGCTCATGGCTGCCCAGGACACAAAACTGACTTGCTCCAACCCAAACGGAGCTTGCTGGAGGCCCAGCCCAGGATGACCAGGATCACAGCGCCTGGTTCTGGGCCAGATTACGGTGTCCACACTCACACTGGCTCTCCTTGTGCAAGAGCATGGGCCCTACGGGGCTGCTCCAGCCCGGACCTCCCGGTGTCAAGCTCCAAGTCCTCATCCCATCCTCCAAGCCCGAGTCTCAGGGGCTCCTTGTGGGTTATGGCCATATGCCCATTTTGGCGCCGATCGCTCTGCCCAGAGAAATAGCATGTGCTGCCTTGGGCTTCCAGACCATGGCATGCAGAGCAGCACCTCGCTCCCCAGAGGCGCACAGTGGGGCTGAAGCAACAGAGAAGCACGTGGGATGTGGGGTGGATGGTCTTTGTGGGTGAATTCAAGGTAATCACCAGGCAGAGAAACAGTGAATATCCATCCTACTGAGGCACAGATTTTTTTTTTTTTTCTTTTGCAGTGCAAGGGATGGAGTCCAGGGCTGTGTCCACGCCCTGCCTCCGAGCTACCTCCCCAGCCGCAGAGATCCATTCTAGTCTCCTAACTCGAAGACCTCAATGTTCCTTAGAGACACCTGAGTAAAACTCCTGGCCAGATCTGCTGGCTAAAGTCAAGAAAATCCTCCTACGAGGGACAAGCCCAACTTAGCCAGATCTAGACTGGGATGAGAGCAACATCCATCTCCACAGAGCCTCCTCTGATGTCTACTTTTTCCTAGACAATTCTCTTACAACCGTTGTGAGGAAGGTTACATCTGTGAAATCTGGAAAGTTCCAAAGTGGAGCAGCTGGCTCACCAGGGTCAGCGGTCTGGAGACTTCCAGTGGAGCAGTTGAGGGCACACGCCCCCCAAGACGTGCCGACATCCATCCTGACGACTTCCAGGTGAGGAACCTGAGAAGCAGCAGCTATGGGAAGGACTCTCTGAGCTGCCCGTTCTCACCTGCAGCACGCCATAACACTCCTGTGAGAAACACGCCCTTCCCGCACCAAGGCAGGAAGCCCTATCACCAGCCACTAGGCATTGCCTCTGCAATGTGTAAATGAACGAAAACTCTCAACGTCCACACATGGACCCCAGGTCCCTTCGCCCGACCATTTCTTCATCACATGGGACACTCACGAGAGAGGAAGCCCAAAGAAATGGCCAGCACAGAAAGCTTCTGAAAACTTACATTTACATGTGACAGTTTTTTGGGTTTTTTTTGTAGTACTAGGGGTGGAACACAGGGGCTTTTCTACTTCTGGGCTATACTCCTATTTTATAGGTTATTTAGAAACAGGGTCTAAGTTGCTGAGAGCCTCACTCAGTAGCTGAGGCTGGCTTCGAACCTGTGCGATCCTCCTGTCTCAGCCTCCCAAGCGTGGGGATTACAAGCGTGCACCACCACACCCGGTTTACGTGCAAAAGTTAATGCAACGTATATGCTTTCCTCCTGTCCACCAGCCCTGCGTCAGGTTGGTTCCTAGACCCCGCTGAAGAGCCGCATCAGGACTGAGCTGGGCAGAGATGACCCTTAGCCGCCCTGCAACACGCCTGTCCTCAGGCACTCCCCATCCCTGGAGGTGCACTCAGACCTTAGAAGTTGGCACGTGTGGGTGCAGGCGAACGCAGCCCGGCCCACCCAGGGGAGGGGCACACGTGTGGTGGTGACTGGCACCTTCTCTTTTCACAAAGCCTACTCCAAAACAGAGTATGTGTGGGCAGGACGGGCGAGAGCCAAAGGAATTCGCTCCAGAGAGAAGACAAAGGGTTTGGAACATCGCTGAAATGAGAAAAATTAGTCCAAACAGCTGCAGTGCTTTAGGGTCTTTTAAATAGGCTGCTCCTCCTCCTTCCCACCCTTTTCTAGCAGCTCTCCCCACCCATTACAGGCTCACGGAGTTCTGCTATTGCTGGCCCCAGGCGACGGCAGAGGCTGGAAATAGCCTTTTTTTTTTTTTTTTTTTTTTTTTTTTTTTAGCAGCTTCTTCTTTCTTTCCCTCCGAGCTGTCTGGTATCATCTTTGGTGGAGATGGCTCTGGATTGCTCAGAACTGCTCTAAGACATCTGGCTTGTTTCTTGGGGGAGGAGGGGAGCTACTGAAGCTTGTGGATGGGCCTTTCCACGCCGTGAGCACATCCAGTGCTCGGGACACATGGCAAGGCCCACACCCGTCTGCGCCCTCGCCGGGCGCTCTGGAAGACTCCACGGCCTTCTGAGTGAGTGTGGCTCTCTAGTCACGGTGGCTGGAGGCGTAGACACTCCATGCCTGGCACCAAGGAGAGGCGGCTTGTGCCTACTGGTGTGGATGTCACTCCCTTGCGAGTCTGGTTTGGAGAGTCAGCCCTGGAATCTTCACAGGTTGCTAAGAGCGAGTTTCTGATCCGATGATGAGGTAGGACGGGACGCGGTGCTCCACTCGGGCACAGGCCTGGAGAACCGGGAACAGGCAGTGTGCGTGCCTGGTCACCCGTATCCAGGCCTGTCATTTTACAAGAGAGATCCACGGCTGCAGGCAAGCTCAACTGCTACTGCACACAAGGCACTACGGAGCAGTGAAGAAGTCAGGCTCTGGAGCCAAACTGCTTGGCGCTAACACTGACTTGCTCCGTGCCCTCCATGGGCCTCAGTTTCCTTATCTGGGAAGTAGAAAGTGATTGAGAAGATCAAATGGGCCAATCCACAAAATCACCAGCACAATGTGTGGAGCTCCGTGAACCCCCAGAGGAGGCCCCAGGCGGCAGGTCAAGGCCAGATGGCTGAGCCAGCCCACCCAGGCGGCTGCAGGCTCCCTGCGCCCTGGCTCCTACACAGGGCATCAGTAGCTAGTGCGCTCTTCACGCAAAGCCACTCCTTTCTCTGTGCCCTTTGGCCACTGTGCTTTTCTGAGGATCTATCTACACGCAAAGCACCCGTTGGTATCCAGGGGAAGACGAGAAACTGGACAGCCCCTAAGCCAAGTTCCATCACCATCTCCCTCCCTCCCAGCCTCAGTATGTCTCTCCTGTCTGTTCCCGTCAGGGCACAGCAAAGTGGCCAGAAGGCTCTGGAACATTCCAGGCCCCTGTTCTCAGACTCACGCTGTGCCTGGCCCATCGTGGGAGTCGGCGAAGGCAGACATGACAGCGTCGTGCTGCTGGCTCACCCCGCACGCCTTACTCGCGTCTGCAGTTTGTCCAGGTCTACGCGGAGCCACTGCGCCTCATTCTTAGGTGCAGTAAAGGGAAGGATGGGGGGGCTTGTGTGCCACCTGGCAGATGGCGGACTCTAAAATACGTGCTGGGCAGCGCAGTCTCATCCTCTGCGCCCCCTTGCCCTGCCCCCAGTGACGCTTTCTGTTTGAAGCCCAGCTTCAGGCTTCTGGTGGCTCCTGCGGGGTGTGAGCACGACACTTCAAGTCCTTACACTGGTGGGAGACCTCAGGCGGGGAAGCGGGACGCCAGGCCTGCGCACGCTCTGTAGACAGCACCGCAGACAGGGAACTCCAGGGGGCTCCGCGCACCCTGGAACCAGCTCGTTTACGGATCGCTCTGCTGCCTGGAGAAATCCCTAGCACCTTCAGGCGGAGAACAGCAGTGTGGTGTTTACTAAAATCTGCATCTGGTAGCGATTTGTTCAACAGCAGCCAGCCTCTCTCCCCTCCTTTTCTCTGGCCAAATAATCCACAGGGGCCCATAATATCCCACAACTGCTCGTTGTGTGAGGCCTGCCCTGTGTCGTTTAGGTCCTAATTACAGATCTGGGTTTATCAACAAGTTTCAGCATGAAAAGTAACTTTTTAGATGGCTGGGAGGCTGCAGGCCCAGGTCCCACAGCAGAGGCGCTGTGTTTGACGGCGGCTGTCTGGGGACGATGCCGCCGCACACTGGCCTGGGCTCCCGCACCCATGCCAGGACGGCAGATGCGACGGGGCACGCCCTGGGGCCAGCCCAAGAGCAGGGGCTCAGGAAGGCTGTGGGAGCTTGAAAGGAGAAAGGGCCGCCTTTGAACCTAGAACGAGACTTCGGTGAACTTGGAGAAAGTGCACTGTGTTCTAATCTTGGAGCCAATTCTTTGAGGGGTGGTGCTGAGGGGCGCTAGGTAGCTGGTTCATTAAGAGAACCGTGAAGGAAGAATCCACCCTGGTAGCTGGAGTTAGATGAAAAGATGGAGATAGATGCAGAAAGCAAAGCAGGCCACGCTTGGGGGAAAATCTGGGGTCTGGAATTTCAGGATTGGCACTAAACGCCTCAATTTGAATCGCTCATACAAAGTAGAACTGTCTAGCAGGGGCGGCACAGACATGGAGGTAGAACTGACTTCTGCCCTAGGCACCCCAATATCCACTCCTCCACCCGGACCTGTCCTCCTCTCTCACTCCGACCACGTGGGTCAGAGGGAGGCAGCCAATCACCACACGCTGCTCCAGTCCAAGCTGGCCAATCAGGGCAGCCCTTCTCCATCTACTGCAGGTGGTCCAGAGAAGGTCAGTGATGGCCCATAACTGGAATTCTCCCTTAGGAGCCTCTGGGAGAGGTGCTTTTAAAGGAAGAATGAACATTTGGAACTCCTTGAAACCATGTTCTTGCTACATGGTGGGGGGGAGAAGAGAGAACTCACTGGCAATGAGAGAACAAACTCAAAAAAGGGTGACCAGAGATGAGCAGTAAAGACAAAGATGGTCTGACATGAAATCCCCCTGGTCTAGAATCCTTGGGGCCAGAGTCTATGGCCCGGTTCCAGGAAGCAACCAGTTATTTTTTATGCTAAAACCAGGTGGAGCTTCTGGCTTCTGTCATTTGTAACCAGGGCTTGGATGGCTACAAAAAGCTTTCCACTAAAGATGATTGCTATGATGATCAATTGAGCATAAGCAAGTGACCACACTCCGAGAAATACGAGCCGGTGAGTATGGCTCACGCAGAGAGGGCAATGCGTGGTAGACGGCCGCAGAAAGCACCTCTGGGCTGAGAAGAGAGCTCAGAAGATCCTGATTAGGACAGGAGACATGTGGAGGAGAGGATGAGTGAGACACAGCAGGAGGGCCCTCTCGCACCCTTCCGTGGCCCCACCCATCAGCCTGGCCTTGCCCAGGAGGTGATGGCCTCAATCCCCTCCGGGGCACAGCTGGCTCCTCTTGACTGTGCCCTGGTTCCAGAATCGAGCAGTTCCTACTGACTGGACTCAAAGAAAGGGCCCAGGCAGTGGGACAGACTCTTAGAGGAGGAAGTTAAAACTCCCGGAGCTTCATGAATTAAGCCTTGGCCACCCTGCGCTCTGCCAGACACAATGACCTGACTGATATGTGTCCCACTCTTTCTAAGGTTACTTTATAATTGTGTGTGTGTGTGTGTTACTAGGGATTGAACTCATAGGCATTCTACCTTCGAGTTACATCCCAAGCCTAATTTTATTTGAGAGAGTCTTCCAAAGTTGCTGAGGTTGGCTTCAAACCTGTGATCCTCCTGTCTCAGCCTCCCAAGTACTGGGATCACAGGTGTGCATCACCATGCCTAGCACTTTACAATTCCTCAACATTGTCCTTGCGTGTACATTTTTTCATGATAGGTATGGACCTAAAAAAAAACAAAACAAAAAAACCCAAAACCTATCAGTCAGTGCTGGAAGTAGAAAAGCTATCAAAAAAAGTACTCTGAATGTTGGCACCAAGTTTTCTCTTTGTACTCAATTAAGGAGTTTCCTTCTTTTTATATCTCATTTAAAAATATATTCTAGTCTTAGTCTTACAGAGAAAGAGTCCTCTGTCATACTCACATCAGGGTGTGTGTGGACAAAGGAAGGTGATCCAAACCATGAAATCCAGGCATTAAACAAAGCCTTGAGCATTACCATAGGATCTGTAATCTGATGGAATCAGATTTCCTGGTGCAGGTGTGGTCTAAGCATCAGTAGAGTTTTTTAAAGAGTTGCAGATCACTGTGATGGGCAGTCAGAGCTGAGAATCACTCTGAGCCAGCCAGTACTTCTACTTAGCAAAGAAGGTGCAGAGGCCTGAGGAGCGGGCCTCTGATCACGTGGAGCGGCTCAGCTGAGATTAGAGCACAGGGCTGGGTCATAGTTTTCAAGTGAGTAACAAGGTTATTCTATTGTGCTTTCTTTAAATAGGCTACAGAAGTGGGTCACATAAGAATTTTTGGAGGCAAAGTCGAGATATAAACCACCATGGAAGCGGAATCCTAGTGAGTAATAAACGTAAGATGTTGGACCTCACTGGTAACCAGGGGAATTAAGAACAAAAGCTAATGAGATAATGTTACATACTTAAAAGATTGACAGAATTTAAAAGATATGACGCACCAAGATTTTGGCAAGGATACAGAGCCACAGGAATGCCCAGATACTACTTGCAATCATTTCAATGGATACAGTGCTTTGGAAGAAGAGTTTATGATACTCTTCTAAGATGGGCATTTTTGCTGACCTGACAATTCTCACCTCAGGAAAGCAACCTAGAATAAGCAATCTAAGTGGGGCGATATCACACCCCAAGAGAGCAAAAGTTGGGTTCTGGCTGGTGAGAAAAACTTAAGATATTCCCATCGCTGGTGGCCCTAAAAAGCTCAACACTATTCAACAAAATTCTGTTCTTCAAGTATTAATTAAAATTGTACTCTAGAATTTTAGTTTTAAACCTACTCCCTGGAAGGGGGAAATTATGAGAAAAAACTTATGAAACACAGATCCCCCCAAAATGTTATATATGTACCCTAAGAGATGCATACAAGAACACTCCAGCCAGTGTTGAAGATCTGATGTAAAATCCTACAAATACCCACCCACAGATGGGTATGTCTAATTAGACTGTGGTTGGTCTAATTATGGAACTCTGTAGCAAGAAAAATGGGTAAACATTGGCTGCAAACAGCAACACAGGACTCTTCACAATACTGAAGTCTGAAAGGCACAAAGGTCAGAGAGACCGTAATTCCAGTTCACTTTTTTTTTTTTTTTTTGGCACTGGGGATTAAAGCCCAGGGAATTCTACCTCTGAGCTACACCTCCAGCCTTATTTTTTAAATTTTGAAACAGGGTCTTGATAAGTTGCTGAGAGCCTCACTGAGTTGCTGAGGCTGGCCTCAAACCCGCAATCTTCCTGTGTTAGCCTCCCAAGTCCTGGGATCCAGGCATGCGCCACCACGCCCAGCTCGTAATTCCATTTACAAAAGTTCAAAGTCAGGTGCATGAAATCATGTTGTTTGGGGATCCATATGCCAGGTTGCAGACGTGAAGGAGAGCAGAGAAATAAGTCTCATAAGAGTGTAGAGCAGGTGTGTTCATTTCGGGTCACCCCCTATGCCATTTTGGCATGGGGCTGTATTTCTATTTTCTGTTAAATCTTAAAAAAAAAAAAAGAGTGTAGAACAGGTGTCCACTAGGACTGTGGTCGGGGGCAGAACACGAGAGAGGGAAGGACAACGGGGAGGCTGGGACCTGGGTGTTCTGCTGAGCTGAGTTATTAAGCTGTGACAACTTATGCTCGGCCTCCATTTTAGTTATGCAGCTCATTTGAACACGTTAAAATGCAAAAGAAAAGCCGGGCATGGTGGGCACGCTTGTCATCCCCGGGCTTGGGAGGCGGAGACAGGAGGATCGCACCGGTTCAAAGCCAGTCTCGCTGGCTTAAGAGACCCTGTTTCCAAATAAAAATATAAAAATAGGTCTGGGAGTGTAGCCCAGAGGTAGAAGGGCTTCCAGGAACCCCAGTATGTATATATATATATATATCACACACACAAAATTAAAAAGAGGGATTTTTTTTTTGTCATTGAAGTTTTCAGAAAGATTTTTGTGTCTCTGCTGGGGACTGAACCCAGGGCATTTAACCTCCATACTACATTCCTAGCCCTCTTATTTTTTATTCTGAAACACTTTCTCACTAAGTTGAAGAGGGCCTCACTAAATAGCTGAGGCTGGCCGCGAACGCGCGATGCTCCTGTCTCAGCCTCCCAAGGACTGGGACTGCAGGCGCACCGCCACACCTGGCTCCAGAAAGCATTTCTTAGATCGAGTTATTCTTCTCCTCATAAGCAACAACACAACACCTCAAACGCAAAGGGGGTTCCAGATGCTCATGTGCAGCAGCTCCTGGTGCCGAGACTCGGTTGGCAGGAAAGAGCGGGTGTCACAGGAGCAGGTGTTCAAGTGAGAGGGACCAGCAGGAACACCAGGCAGATCCCTCGAGAGGGAACACGCTTTGGACACGGAGCTACCTGTGGCGGCGGGGGATGGTACAGCAACGACAGAAGACAACAGGAGGATGCAGAGAGCCCTCCGCATCCCTGGGCGCCACATCCATAGTTAATCGACAGCAAACGGGAAACATGTACTGGACCCAAACAGACTCCCCTCCCCCTACCCTTGCGTTTTTCCTTAAATGACAGAGTAGAACACGATTCACACAGTTTATATCACAGCAGGTGTTACAGTAATTGGGAGACATACGAAGCGTGTGGGAAGGCGTGCCTGGGCTGTCTGCAAACATGTCGCCTATGTAGGGGCCGTGAGCACCTGCAGATTTTGGTATCCACCCTCCCAGATGCTGAGTGGTGACGAGAGCTGAATGGAGGGAGCCATGGGGAGCACACTGGAGGAAATGCCATGTCTAACCATCTTCTCTCTTCTCTGAATTATCTCCTCTTACTGCTTCTGCTGTCCTGCCGTCACCAGAGGTCCCCGTCCTCTTTAGCTTTGTGAAACCACAGCAGCGTCCTAACACTTTGGCTTGAGTCGGCTTTCTTTGTAAGCTCATCTTCCACAAAACTTACCGAGAGAATGTTGCCATTTTAATAAGTCCTTCATAAACCCCCACATCCGACCTTTGGGCCAGGGAAAGCATGTACCCCACCACCGCCATGAACTGCATTATGACGTGACACTCTAATGCACCAGTAAGCATATTTTCAAAAAATCAGCTAGCCTCTTGATAAGTTAAAAACAGATAAAAATGTCCTTTTCAAAGTCCCAAGTTAATCAATAGTGGCCATTGTTTCATATTAAAGGTTTACAGATTTTTTTCAAACACAATGTATAGTCATATACCCTAACCCAAATCAAGTAGTTTTTGTTTTGTTTTGTTTTTTGGTGGTACTGGGGTTCCTGGAAGCCCTTCTACATCCGGGCTACACTCCCAGACCTATTTTATATTTTTATTTGGAAACAGGGTCTCTTAAGCCAGCGCGGCTGGCTCTGAACCACTGCGATCCTCCTGTCTCCGCCTCCCAAGCGCGGGGATTACAAGCGTGCGCCACCACGCCCGGCAAATCAAGTAGTTTTTAATAGGGTTTTTCTATAATGAAACCACCTGTTGCTAATTTCCTTGCCATCCGAATACGCATTTAATATGAATTACCATTTTAATGGTTAGTGCTTGTTTAAAAATTAAGACATTTATGTCCAAAGGCCAGTGGTATCATATAAATGTTTTTATTTTTTTAAAAAAATTAGTAACAGAGCCAGGCGTGGTGGCACATGCTTGTAGTCCCAGCATTTGGGAGGCGGAGACTGGAAGATCGCGGTTCACGGACAACCTCAGCCACTTAGCGAGGCCCTTTGCAACTCAGTGAGACCCTATTTCAAAAAAATAAAAAGACTAAAAAATAGTACTAGTGGTGTGGCTTGGAGATAGAATGCCCCTGGGTTCCATCCCAGTTCTGGGGCGGGGAGATAAGTAATAGGTTTGCATTTTGTTAATCTGTATTTAGCTTATAATCACTGAGGTTTATAATACACTTCTAAAGATTTCGAAGCACACGGTGACTGTGTGGACTTCCTTGGTTCCTACACCATCATGAACACAGCAAGACTGTCAGAAGCCACAAGATAAATAATTTTTAACTTAAAAATACTCATCTTAAGGGATTCCACCTTCCCTCCCTCCCTATCCCTCTACGGCTGAGGAGCAGGACGGAGCAGAACTAAGATCTTAGAACCACAAAGCAATTTAATTTTACAATCGCAAAATATGAACCCCTCTCCCTCGCCCCAGTTCAATATACAGCAGCTGTTAGGCTTGTGAGTGAGAGGGTCCGCGACAAAAACACAATCCCTGGAAAAGCAGCCGCAGTGCCGACTGCAAGACCACCTCTAGGGACCCCAGGCCCACGTGCGGCGGGAGACTGGACGCGGCGCCTGGCCAGAGGCTCAGCTTCCAACCCCCGTGACCCTTAGCTATCTCTTTCTTGCTCATAGATTCCATCTGGAAAGCCCGCCAACCCCACAGAACACATCAATTTATCTGTCAATCAGAGCTGCTGACAGGTCAAGCAAACCACTATTCCAGCCTGCTCTGAGTATTATTTATTTACTTATATATTATTATTATTTTTGCAGTCCTGGGGATGGGACCCAGAGGCACTCTACCTCTGAGTTATACCCCAGCCCTCGGGTCTCACTGAGATGTAAATGGCCTAAGTAGTTGAGGGTGTCCTCAAAACCGCAATACTCCTGTCTCAGCATCGCAAATGCTGGGGTTACAAGTGTAGGCCACCACGCCCGGCCAGAAATAAGTTTCAAACAAAACACAGACTATGGTTTTGCTGGTCAGTGTAATCTAAACTTGTTCATTCATTCATTTATTTTTGGTACCGGGGCTCAGACCCATGGGACTTTCTATCTCTGAGCTACACCCCAGCCCCTTTTATTTTAAAATGGTCTAAGTTGCCAAGGGTCGCCCTAAATTCGCGAGGCCAGCCTTGAACCTGCAAACCTCCCGTCTCACCTCCCGAGCGCCACGCCAATGCAACGGTGTTAGTACGCTCACTACTGCGCAGCATCGTCGCTATCTAAGTTAGAACGTTCCGTCGCCTCAAAGAAACACCCACGACCAGCCACTCCTCGCTCCCCGGCCCGCAGCCCCTCCCTGGCAGCCATGAAGCCACCTTTCTGTATTTTTAAATCGTGGATATAAATGAAACTATACAATATGTGGCCTTTCACGGCTGGCTTCTTCCACACAGCTTGATGCTCTCAGGGCCTCCACACTGTTGCGTGTCTTGTAGTTTTTAACTTTTTTTTTAACTGCCAAGTAACACTCCATTACTATTCTAATAGCCACGGTTTATTTATCAATTGAGGGACATTCGGGTCATTTCTACTCCTTAACTATTATGAAATAATAATAGTGCTATGAACGTTTGTGCACAATTTTTAAATTTGATACAAAAAGCATGAACACTGTACATGTTAAAGGGGAACCGCCTGAGGTGTTTTTTCCCCTGTGCTACTGGGGATTGAACCCGGAGGCATTATACCTCTGAGCTACACCCCCAGCCCGATTTTACTTTTATTTTGAAACAGGGTCTCCCTAGGTTGACGAGTCTCACTACTTGCCAAGGCTGTCTTTGAACCCACGATCCTTCTGCCTCAGCCTCCCAAGTACTGGGATTACAAGCCTGTGCCACCACCACGCCCGGCCAAGTTTTAAATATTGCAGTAGTCCAATTTATCTGGTTTTTTTCCATTTGTCGGGTGCTTTCTTACTTCATGGCTCATGGTAACTGGGAGAAGAACTGATAATCCCATTCTACAAATGAGGAAAGCGAAGGCCAGAGAGTGGCTGAGCCGCGGCCTCACGGCGCACACCACACGGCAGGGCTGGGTGCAAAGGCTGGCGTTTCTGACCTCACCAGGCGACTCGGTCACTTCCTGGGGATGTGTCAAACGCTAGAGCTGAATGTTAAAAGGCCACGGCTGCTGTCTGCTCAGAACCAGAAGGCTCTGGAGGCTCGTTTTGGAAGCTGTGCGCCGGGGGGAAGGGCATGTTTTATGATCATATTCAGTTGTGGCCAGGATAGACTCGGGCTTATAAAGAAGCCAAAGTCCTAGGCACCCAGGCTAAAGAACAAGCTCAACTCTTGGGCTGGATTATATCATTTTTGTATTTGTGTATATCACTACATGCCAGTCAATACTATGTATGAGAACTGTCCTATTAAGGCTCAGAGTAGATCTAAATCTCAAAAGAATGTGTTTAAAGATGTCTCTGGGTGATGGCAGTCAGATAAAATAGACGCCAGAAAACACTGATAAGTGTGTTAACCAGCAGTCAAGTTAATACACTTTTTTTTTTTTTTTTTGCAGTACTGGTTAAACCCAGGGGCATTCTACCTCCAAGCTATACCCCCAGCCCCATTTTTAAAAATTCTTTATCTTGAAACAGGGTCTCACTAAGTTGTAGAGGGCCTCACTAAGTTGCTGAGGCATCTTTGAACCCCTAATCCTTCTGTCTCAGCCTCCTGGGGAGTGGGATTACAAGCGTGCGCCACCATGCCCAGCACTTCAAAGCATTTTAATATAAAAAAATGAAACCAGCCGGGCGTGGTGGCGCACACTTGTAATCCCTGCGCTTGGGGGAGGAGACAGGAGGATCGCGCAGGTTCGAAGCCAGCCTTGCTGGTGTAAGAGACCCTGTTTCCAAATAAAATATAAAATAGGTCTGGACATGTACCCTGGAGGTAGAAGGGTTCATACCCAGTACCACCAAAAAAAAAAAAAAAAAAAAAAGGAATCAACTTTTTCTTTCTGGGTCACGCCTGGTATGCTAGACCTACAGCAAGAGCCTCTCGTTTCCAGTGGAGACGCTGCTGCACAGAACCCTGACTCTGTTCACCCAAGGTCACACACGGAAACACTAGCAGAGCCAAGACCAAAGGCCACACAAGTCTCGACTTGCATGCTGTTTCTTCACATTAGATCTCTGCTTTGCTTTCAATATTTGTGATTTCCCCCACCCCACCACCTCTTCTCTCTCCCTCAGGCCACCACGTGGATTATCCCACCCAAGATTCAGTTCCTGAAGGGTGGGGAGCCCTGCCTAGACTTCACTGCCCATTCTCCATCTTGCCCTTCCCTGATGCCCACTCAACTAAACATCTCAAATCCCTCTAGAGAACTCTGACAGCAAATGAGAGGGACACGTTTTGGAAAGGGAGTGCTGAATGAGATGCTGCTAAGCTTTATTAAAACAAAGCAGAACAAAAAAGGCTGGCCTTTCCGACCTAAGAATTAAATGGCTTCCTGCTGCTGTTTCTGCCTCTTCTCGTTCACGCAGGAGACAGGGCCAGGGCAGCATCCTGAGGGATTGCTTCATAAAAAAAAAACACAGCAGGGCAGCCCCAGGATGGGCCGGCGCAGGTTGGGAGAGAGTTGCCGAGGACGCTGGGAAGGGAACGGGCTGCGTGGGCAGGCCAGGCAGCTCCCAGAACGCCCCCACTGGAACAGGCCTGAGTGCTGACACGGGGCCTTCCCACAGCTCCGCTGGCCTCCAAATACGCATTTGTCATCGGAGGCTCTTGATGAAGCTGTACATAAATATCTGGCTGTTATTAAATACAAAACAAAACAGAAGAGGATATTCCGCAGGAACCGAATCAAACCCAGCTGTGCCGGGGAGGGGCCAAACCGTGAGCGCAAAAGGCCAGCAGGAACGGGGAAGGCCAAACCGTGAGCGCAAAAGGCCAGCAGGGACGGGGAGGGCCAAACCGTGAGCGCAAAAGGCCAGCAAGGACGGGGAGGGCCAAACCGTGAGCGCAAAAGGCCAGCAGGAACGCTTGTTGACTGTGCTGTTTACTCTGCCGCAGAGTAAACTGCTCTGCCAAGAGTCGCGTCACGTGACTGTGATGTTTTTCATATGACTTCCTAGCTATGAGAGAAATGGGCATTGGACTTTCTGGAATTCTGAATTCTGCAGTAGATGAGTCAGAATCTGAATTTTAAATCAGGACAGACCTGTCAGCTCGGTCCTGTTCATTTCTGCCAGCCTGTATATGATTGTACAGCCTGTTACAAGTCATTGATAATTTTTAAAAGTAACCACTTATTAAGATCCAAATCTGTGGAAGCAAGTTCTGTTTCTCAGAAACTTGATGAAAATACAAATGATAAGCTGGGTGTGGTGGCGCCTGCCTGTAATCCCAGTACAGGAGGATCACAGGTTGAGACCAGTCTCAGCAACAAAGTAACCCTGAGCAACCTCCTGAGACCCTGCTTTAAAACAAAACATAAAAAGGGTTAGGGTGTAGCTCAAAGGTAGAATGCCTCTGGGTTCAATCCCAGTACCAAATCAAGACAATATAAAGACAAATCAGCCGGGCGTGGTGGGCACGCTTGTCATCCCCACGCTCGGGAGGTGGAGACAGGAGGATTGCGCAGGTTCGAAGCCAGCGCGCTGGCTTAAGAGACCCTGTTTGCAAATAAAAGTATAAAATAGTCACTATGTATAAAAAAGTATATATAGATATAATGGGTCTGGGAGTGTAGCCCGGAGGTAGAAGTACTACCACCACCAAAAAAAAAAAAAAAAGACAAATTATATGCTATAAATGCAAACCTGAAATCACAACGGCATGATTTAATATTAAAAACTGACATCAGAGTCACAGCCTAAAATTGATCCTGGAGTCGTGGAACTTAGACACTTTAACAAGGTTGAAATATTTGAGAGAACTTAGGTTGTGAAATTTGGGAGCTCGGATTTCTCAAGGACATACCAATATGGCTTCTTCTATTACTCAGATAAATCAGTTTTTCTGTTTCATTAGGTCTCAGTTTGAAAATACTGTGATACTTCTCGGCTCAATGTTGAACTCATGGTTGGAGCAAAGTAAATACATGTTAACTGATACTTAATCTCCTCGGGCTGAGAACCGACCCTGTGAGGGTTAGTGATAGCAACATTTAGGAAACCTGGCTGGAGGGTTCCTGTGTTTGATTTAAACAGACCTTCTTCAACAAACATGGCGGTTAGAGAAATGTTTGGTGGGCTCCTAAACACACGTGACCTGGACACCATGCCTCTCGTCTATCTGCTTTAAGGCCGTCTGCGTGGGCTCCAAATAGGATAACGAGAGATCAGGAAGAATATGGAGTCAAGGTCAGTCTCCAAATAGCCACACCATTTTCAAAATGAAGGGAAAGAAGGAAAGAAGGGAGGAAGGAAGGGAGGGAGGGAAGGAAAGAAAAAAAAGGGCCGGGTGTGGTGGCACATGCTTATAACCTCAGCACTCGGGAGGCTAAGACAGGAGGATCTTGGTTCGCGGGCAGCCTCAGCTACTACTTAGGCCCTTTGCAACTCAGTGAGACCTATGTCAAAATAAAGAATTAAAAATAGGACTGGGGGTGTAGCTCAGAGGTAGACTGCCCCTGGGTTCCACCCCCAGTACTGCAGGGGGGAAAAATTACACCCAGCTCTATGGCTTCTTCTTGTGCTTAATGGAAGACAATAACTGCTTTTACCTGGCTAAGTCAACTTAACAGTCCTTCGTTCTCTCCAAAACCACCAGCTGTCTTTGCTTACTCCATGCCCTTCAAATCATCATGGCCTAAAACAATGCATAGTTCCAAGTCTGCGGCAGCACCTCAGCCCTGCTCCAATACAACTCTGCAGCCGCGGGCCTGGGGATCTCGGTAGGAAGACACGCACGCCAGGGACCTGGATTAAAATCGAGCTGCTGTTTTTGGGTATGCGATGGGGGAAGAAGAAGTAAGTGGTGCAAAAACCCTGGGTTGCGTTAGTCAGTCTAGCTAAACCTGGAACACTCTGCCGTGAATCTGTCTTCCGATCCATTATCACCTGCCCTTCCCGGGAATATAAATAGACTTACTCTCTCTAGTATGATCAGCTTTTCATTCTTCCTTTGTCAAGGAAATTTGAGGGAGATAGATCACAGGTGCTATTAAAGGATCTGGGAAAAGAATCATCCTGCTACAATGTGGACGAAGCTTAAATATCACCAAGCCAAGTAACAACATCAGACACAAGATGTCCCATATTATTGTACTTAAACGTCATGTTCAGAATAGGTAAAAGCCTGTAGAGCCAGAAAGAATACAAAGTGCTTGGGGGATGAAAATGTTCTAAACCTAGAGATTGGCAATAGTATCACAACTCTGAGCATATCGAAAGCCCTGGAATCATACACTTTAAAAGATGATGTTTTATGGTGGGTGAATTACAACTCAACAAACTTGTGTGTGTGTGTGTGTGTGTGTGTGTGTGTGTGTGTGTGTGTGTGTGTGTTTTACTGAGGATTGAACCCAGGGACATTCTACCTCTGAGCTACACTCCCCAGCCCTATTTTTCATTCCTTATTTTGAAACAGGGTCTCACAAAGTTGCAAAGGGCCTCACTAAGTAGCTGAGGCTGGCTGCAAACCTGCGCTCTTCCTGTCTCAGCCTCCCAAATACTGGGATTACAGCATGCATCACCATAAAAAAAAACCAGGTTTAGCTGGTTCCAGGTTTTAGCTAAACCTGTTCCAGGTTTAGCTAGACTGACTAACGCAACCCAGGGTTTTTGCACCACTTACTTCTTCTTCCCCCATCGCATACCCAAAGACAGCAGCTCGATTTTAATCCAGGTCCCTGGCGTGCGTGTCTTCCTACTGAGATCCCCAGGCCCGCGGCTGCAGAGTTGTATTGGAGGCAGGGTTGAGGTGCTGCTGCAGACTTGGAACTATGCATTGTTTTAGGTCATGATGATTTTAAGGGTAAGCATCTTGATTTTGGGTAACTCTGGCTCCAGCTGCATCAGCCTGCTCATGATTCTGAATAACACACCAAAGACTCAGCCTCAGAGACCTGAATCAGCCAAGAGGGCCCCAGGTGCCTGGTCCTCCCAAACCCGCCCAAATCCAACTTTTATGTTTAAAAATACTTACTCCTCCCTTAAAACTAGCAGATATTTCTTCTCTTCCTGGGAGGTTTTCCTTGACATCCCTATGCAGAGCAACTGCTCCATCAGCACTTAAAACACAAATGACTGAAACATTTGTGGTGACATTTTTTGACTCCGTATTTACAGCTCTGCTTCTCACACTCGAGCGCGAGCCCACGAGGGCCAGTGTCCTGTTACCTTTGTTAACGTCTATATTCAGCTGCTAGCACGCTGCCTGGTATCAGGCTGTCGAAGGTCTTCAGCCATGTCTAGAGTGCTTCCCTGGCATCGGTGCGTGCAAGTCAAGCAGAACTGGCCCAAGCTCTAAGCTCAGCACCGAGGGTCAGCTTGACTCCTCGGTGTGTCTGAAAATCTCACCCTGAATCCGCTCAAAGCTCCAAGGAGGCTGGCTCTGGCGTCTCCACGGTTTTCTATACTCAGTGCTAGCTCAGCCCCTCCAAACAGCAACCTTCTCACCAATGGCTGGCCACGCGGGGTCAATAACACTCATGCAACTCGGCGCCTGTCCCACTGCGGCAGGACACAGGAAGTCAAGGAAGTCAAGGTTTTCTTGATTTAAGTTGTGGGAATTCCACAGCAAGCCATTTCTCCTAAAACCCAGGCGCTGAAGGGGGAAATATGCTGATTTATGATATGTCGACCATCCCTTCTCTCAGTCACCCATGCGGAGGACTATCTCCACCACCTCACACAGCGTCCCTTTTTCTAAGAACAATGAATATTTGGAAGAAATAAAATGATGAGCTGTTTTTAAACTCAGTTTTCAAAGAAAACAAACAAAAAAGACCAGAGAAATTAAGAGCTGCAAAATATTTCAGCTGAGAAACAAAGTCCAACTCTCTCCCGCTGTGGGTGAGGAGCTCCTGCACAGTGGGGTCAGTGCCCAAGAAGGCCGACTGAACCGTGACACACACTCCAAGCACGCTGTTTCTGAAGACCACAACTGGAGCCCAGCTTCCCCCTTTGCACTGTGGTACGTGGGCATCTGCGGCAACTCTCCAGTGGCCCCTTGCACGCACATCTTCAGTGTGGAGAGGTGGTATGTGCAAATCAATAACCTGTATGAATCAGCAATTCTACATCCGCACCTCCTGGCATCCCCCTTGGACAGCAACCCATACACGCCAGTGTCCGGAGACTTCGGAAGTTTCTTTCTTCTCTGATAACCGGCAGATGTGTTTAATGATATGTGCACTCAGAGAAATTAACTGCTTTCTATCTCCATCATAAAGAGGATATTAAGTAGGTTTCGACCGCCAGCCTTTGGTAGAGAAAGCTTGTTTTGTTCTTACCTCGGCAGCCTGGGTCTCCTGATGCAGCAAGGTAAGGCCAGTCAAGTCTTCTAAGAAGGAGTGTGAAGAGTTAAACGCCTTCGCCAGGAAATCAAATCCGTCTCGTTCATACTGACCAAGCACCTGCAAGACGTTTGTATTTTAGAAAGAGGTCGCAGCCTTTACATGCATCTTAACAGACTTCATTTCTCGGAAGCACTTGTTCTGGTCCCATCAAAGCTCCCGTGTGAAGGCGCAGTTGCCACTGGAAGGTGAGCACATCACCAGGGCTCTCGTCTCACCGATGGGTTAACTTATTGAGGGATGCAGAGCTTAATAGGCTACTAGGAGCCAGGCATGGAGGCACATGCTTGTGATACCAGTACTTTGGAGACGGACACAGGAGGAGCTCAGGTTTACAGCCAGTCACAGTAACTTTGCAAGGCCCCCCAAACTTAGTGAGAGTCTATTTCAAAAAAGAGTAACAGCCGGGCGTGGTGGCGCACGTTTGTAATCCCCACGCTTGGGAGGCGGAGACAGGAGGATCGCGCAGGTTCGAAGCCAGCCGCGCTGTTTCCAAATTTAAAAAGATATTTAAAATAGGTCTGGGAGTGTAGCCCGGAGGTAGAAGGGTTCCATCCCCAGTACCACCAAAAAAACAAAAACAAACAAACAAAAAAAAAACGATAAAGCAGGGCTGAGTTTGTAGCTCAAAGGTAGAATGCCCCTAGGAGATAAGATATGTAGTCTATTCGGAGGCGGTGGAGGCTTTAAGAGGCAGGCCTATTTGGAGAGGCGGGTCACTGGGCATGTCCTGGAAGGATGTGTTTCGTCCACAGCCTTTCCTTTCCCCTTCTCCTGATGGCCACCACCATGAGGTAAGCAGCTTGGTTCCAATGTGTGTGGTGATCTCACCACACGATCGGGACAACGGAGCCAAGGGACCACGGACCGAAACTTCGGAACCCACAAGCCCCAGAGAGCCTTTCTTCCTTTTAAATTGCTTTTCTCGGGTATTTTGTCACAGCGAGGGAAAGCTGACTGGCAGGTTTGTCAAAAGTGAAGCCAAAGTAAAAATTAAGCCTAGGGATGTAACGATCTCACCTTCCAGTTCAGATGCCAAGTTTTCCCAAATGAATTTTCACGCAAATTTATTTCACTAGAAATTCTAGAAGACTTCAGGTTACTGGTTCTAAAGTTTACTTGATTAAAAAAGGAAAATGCCTTCCAAAGAAAGAAACAGGTAAAGGAAGAAGCAAAGAAACAAATTAAAAGGATCAAGGAAAAGGATTCTGTCACAAGTGTGACACACGACCGGCCACATATATGTTCAAATGGAGAACAACCTCAGCAACATGAGACCCTCAACAACTGTGAGACCTGTGTCAAAATAAAGAGTAAGAAATAGGTCTGGGGGTGTTGCTCCAAGGTAGAATGCCCTGGGTTCAATGCCTAGTACTACAAAATAAATAAATAAATAAATAAATAAATAAATAAATAAATAAATGGAAGGCTAAATTTCGACAGACGCTTTACAAAAGGATACCCAGAGCCGGGCGCGGTGGCGCACGCTTGTCATCCCAGATTCGGGAGGCTGAGACAGGAGGATCAAGGTTCGAGGACAGCCTCAGCTACTTAGTGAGGCCCTTTGCAACTCAGTGAGACCCTATTTCAAAATAAAGAATAAAAATTAGGGCTGGGGGGTGTCGCTCAGAGGTAGAATGCCCCTGAGTTCAATCCTCAGTACCGCAAAAAGAAAAAAATATATGTTCAATATCACAGGTGGTTGGAGAAATAAAAACAAAAACTGCAACAAAATACTACTTTGCATTAACTAAAAGGCTAAAGTGAAAAAGAAAATATTAAGTGTTGACGCCGGGCGTGGTGGCGCACGCTTGTATTCCCCGTGCTTGGGAGGCGGAGACAGGAGGATCGCGCAGGTTCAAAGCCAGCCGCTCTGGCTTAGGAGACCCTGTTTCAAAAATATAAAATAGGTCTGGGAGCGTAGCCCGGAGGTAGAAGGGCTTCCAGGAACCCCAGTACCACCAAAAAAAAAATTATAATAATAAATATATATATATATATTAAGTGTTGACAAAGATGTGGAACAACTGTGACTCCCTGGGAAGAGCAAATGAGACAATTTTAGAAGGTTCACACTTAAATGTCCTATAATCCGGTGGTTCTATTCCTAGCTATAGAGACCAAGCGAAAAATAGGTACAATGTGCATCAGACAACCAACACTGATGTCCGCAAAGCACCGTTCACAGCAGACCAACCAGAAGCCACTTGGGTGCACGCTGGCAGTAGAATGGATACATGAGTTGTGGCATCATAATAAAATAAATAGGTAAAAAGCAAAAGCACTGCCAGGAGAACAATGAGCAAAGTCAACAGGTCTTAGCAGACAACGAGAACACGATGAGCACACCCAGGAATCAATGATCACACAACTGCACTGCAGAGCAAACAGACCCACAACTCAGAGAGAGAGACAGGTGTTTTAATGTGCGCACGCGCGCGCGCGCGCGTGTGTGTGTGTGTGTGCGTGCGTGCGTGTGTGTGTGTGTGTGTGAGAGCGAGAGCGAGCGAGAGAAACTGGGTCTAGAACCCTGGGGCTTTCTACCCGAGCCACACCCCCAGCCCTATTATGTTTTAGTTTGAAACAGGGACTCACTAAGTTGCTGAGGCTGCTGTGAGGATCCTCCTGTCTCAGCCTCCCAGTACTGGGATTATGAGCGTGCGCCACCACGCCCGCTGAATGTTTTTAATATTAAGGTGTCACTGAAGGCAAGTCCAAGAAATCAGTGACACATGAGCAGAGAAAGTAGAGAAGCAATGGCAGGGGGAGTGGAAAACCTGAAAAATGGTTTCCTTTTGAAAAGAAAATGAAAACGCACGTACCCTGCAGTCTAGCAATGCTGACTTTTCCTACAGATACGATTGTGTAAAACCACTAACAGTGACGTAAGAATATTCACTGAAACAGCTTGCTGCAACATAAGATTGAAAACAGCTACCCATTCATGAGGCATTAATTATAGTGTGTTTATAATCAACGGCATCTTCTGCCTCCATTAAAAGAATGAGAGTTCTCTAGTGCTGACATAAATCGATTTCCAAGACACAAATGTATTTTTAAAAAACACCATCACAGCCGGGCATGGTGGCGCACACTTCCAATCCCCGTGTTTGGGAGGCAGAGATAGGAGGATCGCTGGTTTAAGAGACCCTGCTTCCAAATATAAAAAAAAGTATAAAATAGGTCTGGGAGTGTAGCCTGGAGGTAGAAGGGCTTCCAGGAACCCCAGTACCACCACCACCACCACCAACAACAACAACAACAAAAAAAAAAACCCAAAAAACCAAAAAAACAAAACACCATCACAGCCGGGCATGGTGGTACACACTTGTAATCCCAGCATTTGTGAGGCTGAGATGGGAGGATTGCGGTTCACGAACAGCCTCAGCTACTAGTGAGGCCCTTTGCAACCCAGTGAGACCCTGTTTCAAAATAAGGAATAAAAAATAGGGCCGGGAGTTTAGCTTGGAGGTAGAATGCCCCTCCAGTGCTGCAAAACAAACAAACAAAAAACCCCAAACAAAACAAAATAAAAAACAACCAGCCAACCAACCAACAAAACCCACTATCAACTGTTTGCATAATATATGTGCTTAAAAAACTAGACAGAGGAGCAGGCATGGGGGTGCACCACTGTAATCCCAGTACTTGGGGGCTGAGACAGGAAGACACAGGTTTGAGAGCAGCCTTGGCAATACACGACTCTCAGCAACCTAGTAAGGCCCTGTCTCAAAACAAAGTCAAAAGGGGCTAGGAGTGTAGCTTGGAGGTAGAATGCCCATGGGTTCAATCCTCAGTACTACGCACACATACCCCCCAAACAAAAACTACAGTGAGGTACCACCATCCCCCAAGAAGACAGCTATAATACACAAGACAGTGCAAGTGGCAGCGAGGAGGTGGAGTGCTGAGACCTCGCTGCTGCTGCTGCTGCTGCTGCACAAAACAGCCTGGCAGTTTCACAAACTCTTCAGTGAAGGTGCCATGCGATCCAGTAATTGCCTCTAAGTACATGCCTACACAAGAACGAGTGCACAGACGTTTACAGTAGCATTTTTTCCTAACAGCCCAAAGTAGAAACAACCCCAATACCCATCAACTGATGGAGAAAGGTGGCCTCTTTGTGCCGGGGAATGCTACCGACTCTGGAGAAGGAGCGCGGTGCCCGCAATGCTGCCATACGAACGGGGCCTGAAACCATCATGCTCAGTTTAAGGTGCCATGCCACAAAAGGCCGTTTACAGGAAACGCCCCAAAGAGAAATGGAACATAAACAGGTGCTTGCGGGGGCCGAGGGGCAGAGTTGAGCGGGGAGTGGATTACTAGGGGTGGGTTTAGGGAAAGGTATGAAATATTCTAGAATTAACATGATGGTTGTGTAGCCTTTTCCATATACCGTGGAACCACTGAATTATCTAGTTAAAAATGGCAGATTGCATAGTAGTACATGAATTCTGTCTCAATTACACATGTACCCACAGTGAGGTCCTAGGAGGAGGACCTAACGGAGAGTGAGTGCGGAGCAGCCCAGAGCTACAGATGGCCGCACTTGGGCCTGTGGCCTCTCCTCCTCTCCCCACGCCAGCCCTCTGGACTGCCCGGGAATGCGGCACGACGGCCTGTCATTTCCTGTTAGCTAAGTAAGTACCCAAATCATTTCCTGTTGGGATTAGTCAACAATCTGTCATTTCCTGTTAGCTAAGTAAGTTAAGTACCAAGTTTACATTACCATCTTAAGACATCAAGAACACTTTGGAAGATTCCCCGGAAAGACAAAGAATCTGTCTAGTGCGAGGAAAGGAGCTGGGCAAACACTTTCAAGTGCGGCAGAGTGGGAGACAATCCAAGAACTAGCCTCAAACCTTGGTAGCTAAGTGGAAAGAAGGCTGGGAGGGAGGGAGGGAGGGAGAGAGAGGGAGGGAGGGAGGGAGAGAGAGGGAGGGAGGGAGGGAGCCAAGGGAGGATGGAGGAGGAGGGGCAGGGCGAGGGCGGGGAATCTAAACAGCCATCTGAGCTTTTCTCTTAAATTTTTTTTTTGACAAGGGAATGAACTCCGGAGCATTCTACCTCTGAGCTACAGCCCCGGCCCTATTTAATTTTTTATTCTGAATCCGGGCCTAAGTTTCTGAGGCTGGCTGCAGCCCGTCATCCTCCTGCCTCGGTCTCCCAAGTACTGGGATTACGGCGGGCACCACCACGCCTGGGCCTCCAAACCTTTCGTGTAGCTCTCCTTAAAATTCTACCGTGAAAACAAAGTAAGGTCTTCTTAAATAAAGACTTCACAAACTGAGCTGGATTAAAAAAAACTGGAGCTCACTAGTGAGCAGGATATGATGGTGGAAACATTTACCAATGGCTGCGGTGACCTTTCAGTCCTTTTAGCTTCGTTCTACTGGGGATCAGACATTTGGGGAGGGCTCCTTTTAAGTCCCAATGGGCACCCACAGGAGGCAATTTGGGAAAACATGCAAACAAGAAGCTGTTCCATAAATAATTCCAGCCCCAAACACTCAGTACATTCACTCAATATTTATAAAGTGTGTTCTAGCTTACCGACTTGCAGAAGCACCGCCTGTTTCGGCATGAGGGGCCTCCTTTGCACAGAAGTAACCAAATAGCCACCGAAACGCGGAATGCGCAGAACTACTTTTGCACTTTATATGCTTTGGCTTCAGGTATGCTTATGCACCAATACGTTGTTGGGCTTTTTTTTCATTTTCATTGCTATTTATTTCTTTTGGTGCAGGGTGTCGAACCCAGGAGCGTGCTGCCTCTGAGCTACACCCCTAGCCCTATTTTACTTCTTATTTTGAAATAGGGTCTCACTAAGTTGCAGAGGGCCTCACTAAGTTGCTGAGGCTGGTTGCGAACCTGTGATCCACCTGTCTCGGCCTCCTAAGTACTAGGATCGCAGGCACGCACCCCACATATGAAATGACATTTAAGCAGGGCGTGGTGGTGAATGCATATAATCCTGGTACTTGAGAGGCTAAGATAGGAGGATCACAGGTTGGAGGCCAGCCTCAGCAATTTAGTGAGACACTCAGTAACTTAGCAAGACCTTGTTTCAAAATAAAAAAATAAAAAACAAAAAGTACTGGGGTTGTAGCTCAGAGGTAGAATGTCCCTGGGTTCAATCTCAGGACAAAAAAATTAAATAAAAGATTCCTCAAGTAAAAGATATTTCCTCCCCGCTCCAATGAAATGCGAATGGGGGGGGGGATCCTAAAACACACATAGATTACATTAGGTACTGGTCTTGTTCTCTCTCACTCTCTCTATGAGGAAGGAACCCAGGGATTTTCTACTTCTGAGCTCCACCCCAACCCCTTTTATATTTTCATTTTGAAGCAAGGTCTTGCTAAATTGCTGAGGCTGGCCTTCAACTTGGTATCTTCCCGTTTAGCTTCCTAAGTACCGGGATAACAGGCGTGCACGAGTCCGGTTCAGGGTGCATTGCTCAAATGACCTCCCTTAGGACCTAACCAGTAGCAATCAGACAAGAACTATCCGGAAGACGGAAACATGCTGAGATGCCCTAGGTTTAAAGAGGGCCAGAAGATGAAAGGAAGATAATCTAATCAGATTACAGCTGCAGGCCAGCCAAAGGAAAGAGGCTCCGCGTTCCTGAACCGGGTGAAATCCAGACTCCACACCACAGAGGCTGGCCTTCCTTAGTGTCCTGCAAGGTGTTCAGGCCCGGCCTGCGCCTGCCTGAGATCACCTAGCGCCACCCTCGTAGGGTAGAGACGCAGCTCAATGCCAACAAGCATCCTTCTATCCCCAGTCCCGTGAAAGCGTTCCTTTCCAGGCCCAGCAGAGCGTTTCCAAGTGACATCTAACCCGCTGCCGCCGTGGACGGATACAGAAACGCACCCAGGACCTGTCCTCTCCTGCTTACGTCCTCTAACAGTTCCATAGACCCTTTTATTTCAAAGAACTCCTGGTCTTAAGAGTTTGGGTTAAACATCTTATCTTTCTCATCTGAACACACAAGATGAAATGCCAGCCATCTGAAAAGTAATCTCAAAACAGCCGGAAACATAAACAAGTTATCTTAATGGCTTCTCTCTCCCTTACTATTCCATCCTCTGGCAGGGAAAAGTTTCTGCAATTTCTACTTCCTTCTCCATTCTCTCCATCCCGGCTGCTCTGGTGAGGATTTCCTCTCTCTACTCCAACAACAACTCTTATCAGGACTTTCCAGCTGATGGCTGTGCACCGTGCACATGCGACTGCAGGACTGAGCGGCACCACAGAGCACCTGCACTTCCTCATGCTGAGCACCGAGGCCAAGAAGTCTAAAACGGATGTATCCTCAGGCTACAAACCACCTGCCTAATCAACATCTTTGTAGACAGTTATTTTATTAATTTATTCATTCACTTATTTTATTCATTTATTGATTTTGTGGTACTGGGGATTGAACCCAGGGGCATTCTCCCTCTGAGCTACACCCCCCCAGCCCTATTTTTTATTCTTTATTTTATTCTTTATTTTATTTTATTTATTTTAATTATTATTAAATTTTATTAAATTATTGTTTAATATTAAATTATTATTATTTTAATTATTATTTAATTATTTAATTAATTTATTTATTTTATTCTTTATTTTATTTATTTTATTCTTTATTTTATTCTTTATTTTATTCTTTATTTTGAAACAGGGTCTAAGATGTGGAGGGCCTCACCACGTAGCTGAAGCTGGCTGTGAGATCCGCCTGTCTCAGCCTCCCAAATGCTGGTATTACAAGCAAGTGCCATCACACCCAGCAGTTATTTTATTTTATTTTTTATGAATCTAAGGATAGAATACAGGGACATTCTACCTTTGAACTACACCTCCAGCCCCATTTTATCTTTTATTTGGAAAAAGGGGCTTGCCTCAAATCTGTGATTCTTCTATTTCAGCCTCCCAAGTACTGGATGACAGACGTGTGCCACCACATCCAGCTGAAAGTTTTATTATTTTATATATTATTCTTGTTCTCCGATCTGTATGGCTGCTGAGGTCACTGTCGTAACTAGCCTGTGGGCACAGACTACCCAGTCACAGATTCGGTTTGATTTACGAAAGGCTTTGGAAGGAAAAAACGATGTTTGAAATGATACTTAAAAATCAGATTTCGACCTATTCTTAAGGAAGGTGGCACAGAAGAGCCAGCAATATCATCTCCATTTTCTGCAAGTGGACGATAACCCAGGGCTGGAGGGCAGCTGCCGTTGGAGAGAACTGGGCTTGGGTTGGCCGCAGTCCCCGCTCGTTTCCTGTTGTCTCCAAATGGTTCTCTCTGCGCAGGTATTTACAGTCTTGCTCCTGTAAGCTTGTGTATTTGGGTGCCCCGCACACAAGGGAACAGTTTAACCTTCAGAGGCGCACATACACTGGCTGGAATTATATACATGTGGTACAGGTGGCTGCGTCACTCAGGAACTGACTCTGGACTCTGGACTCAGTGTCTGACACCTGAGGCTGATGAGATGTTTGGCCTGGTGGTCGCCTCTGCTTTTTGGAGGTTGGAGATTCAGGCTCAGATGAGCATTATTTGAAAAAGCATTAGACGGTGACCCTTCCTGTCTGGCAAAAAAAAAGTATACACAATTGGCACACCTGCACAAACCCGCCCACCGTATAGCCAAATACCTACTTAGTACTCTAAGCTTCTCCACTGCGGCGACATAGAAAAATGTCGTGTATAACCCTAGAATAATGGCCAGTGAACAGCCATGTAACTACAACCTAGTCAAGGACATCAGCACAAGCCGGGCGTGGTGGCGCACACGGGCAACCCCAGCATTCGGGGGGCCGAGACGGGAGGATGGCGGCTTGCGGGCAGCCTCAGCTACTTAGGCCCTTTGCAACCCAGTGAGACCCTGTTCCCAAATAAAGAATAAAAAGTAGGGCTGGGGATGTAGCTTGGAGGTAGAATGCCCCTGGGTTCCATCCCTGGCACCAGAAAAAAAAAAAAAAAAAGAGAACATGAGCACCTGAAGAGCTCCTACACCACCACTTCCCGACCACGTCCTTCAGGGACAGGAGCTTGCTGATTTTCGCTCCCCCACCTTTCCTTACACTTTCCCACAGAACACCGCTTCCCTCCCACTATTCCTTCTCTTCCCACTATTTCCCTTGTCTATTCTGTTGAACCCAGGGGCAGTCTACTTGTGGGCTATACCTCAGCCCTACTTTATTATTTTATCTTGACACCAGGTCTGGGTAGGTTGATGAGAGTCTCACTGCTAGCTGAGGGTGTCCTTGAACCTTCAATCCTCCATCTCAGCCTCCCAAAGCCTGGGATTCTAGAGGTGTGCCACCACGCCTGGCTTACCTTGCCTTTTTTATTTTTGGCCGTACTGGGGATTGAACCCAGGGACATTCTACCTCTGAGCTATACCCCCTGCCCTATTTTTTATTCTTTATTTTGAAACGGGGTCTAAGCTGTGAAGGGCTTCACTAAGTAGCTGAGGCTGGCCGTGAACCGCAATCCTCCTGTCTCAGCCTCCTGAATGTTGGGATTACAAGTGTGCACGACCACGCCTGGTTCAGTCTGCCTGTCCTTGAAGGCCAAGTCATTCTTTTGCATCCGCTCATGGTCTCAATTGTATTTTCAGACAAGCCAATGCCTAAAGCAAAAGGGGCCCTAGTGCCAGGCTTGCCTCTGTGCCCACACTGTCTCTACCCGATAATTCACAATTTATTAGTTCCTTGACGTTTAAGAAAATTGGTAGAAATAATTTATCCAGTTACGTCGGTGACTCCAGAAAGAGAGCCAGTTTGGGTCACCTGGCCTACCACTAGGTTTTCTTCAATATTATACCCTGGATGCCTGGTCTTTTCTTGTCAACAGCAGGTGAAAAAGCCCTATAGTATTCTTGAAGAATAGGGCTACACCTCTAGGTGGTAACTTATTCTTACAATGCAGAGGAACTCTTAAAGGAAGAAGGCTCAAGAGAGTTCCTGTCCTTTCTTTACTCTATTTGCCTGGACAAAGACTTGTATACCCCGTTGGGTGGAGAAAGAACCTGCCTCCACGCACACCAGAAGATCCTAATGAAGAAATGCGGGAGAGCCTGGAAAAGCTTACAAGAACTGTCGTTTTCTTGATTCCTTTCTCTGACCTGTGGGTAAAGCATTCATCCACGACGCCGGCTAATCACCACGGGGCAGGCCAGTTGGCCAACGGATGCTTTCGGTCATTCACCTACGGTTGGTCCCAGTGTGTCGGATGCAACATTCCAGATTCACGTACGTAAAGAGACACCTGCATTACCTATTTGTACCTTTCTGTTATGTTAGTATAGCTACAACTACATTATTTCTATTTTTAGATATGTCTGCATAGTGTGAATAAATGCACACATACTTTCTCTCGGCTCCCCTTCTCCTCCCCCTCCCAGGGGTAGCTAATATCTGAGGCACTTTGATCTAGGTATGGCTACACAAACATATCAGCTACAGCTATTTAAATCTGAGCCGGGCGTGGTGGCGCACGCTTGTAATTCCCGTGCTTGGGAGGCGGAGACAGGAGGATCGTGCAGGTTCGAAGCCAGCCGCACTGGCTTAAGAGACCCTGTTTCAAAAAAAAAAAAAAAAAAAAAAAGAGCGTAGCCCGGAGGTAGAAGGGCTTCCAGGAACCCCAGTACCACCAAAAAACAAACGAACAAAATAGATCTCTATCTGAGGGCTCCCTAATGAGTACTCAAAAGATGGTAGACACACCCTTTCTCTGATGAGAAGATTAGTGCTTAAGATCTATGCATTGGCTACAAACACTGTGACTGGGCCTCTAACCTTTCCTCTGCCACAGACCAGGCAGCGTAGCCCTCTCCGGCAGCATTCGGAGCCCGGGCTCTGGCTCTGCGTCTGAACATCAGAGGGAACCTACCAACGGAGCCAGCTAAAACATCACCTGTGTCCTTAAATGAGGATATTTCTGCATCTGTCTCACTGAACTTGTGATGTGAGGTATAGATAAAACAAACCCAAACAAAACAGGGGTTGGGACTGTTCCTAGTCTGTAGGAACAATACCGCAGGACTAACTTTGTGCCTGTTTGCTAATAAACGTTCACGCGTGGGGCACAATGGGGCCTGAGACTTGGTGTGATTGTTACAGCCACCTGGTAGCAATGCTAACCTCTAGGACTGGAGGCTACCACTTCATACCAAAACAACCTGAACTGCTGGGAGCAGCAAAACTGGCGGAGCTCAGTCTGCAACAAGCGTGGTGCACCCAATTTCCCCAAGGGAGCCTGTTGGGACATAGCCTCAAACAGGAATATCATGATTCCAATCAAGCTGATGCACAAGCTTGCCCTCCTGGGTCCTCCAAGAGAAAAGACTGTCTCCCTTCATGGGAAAACCACAGGAAGCTGCAGAGACGGCCTTGGGGCGTAGGTTCTGTGGGGCCTGGGAGCCTGCCAAAAGGACCCGCTCTGCATCTTGGCCCCTAGAAGGCAAGGATACCCAAACGTTTTTTGTGTTTGAGTTCCCCCTCACCACCTGGACTCTGGACACTACTCAAAGTGACGTCTTTTAACTAGTATCTATATCTGAAGGAATAGAAGGGTGGGAGGCGGCTCTCCTATTTCAAGTAAATGCAAAACAGAAATATTTGCAGTTTCAAAACAGCACTGTCTTAGATTTTAGTGGCCACAATCCTTACCCTCCAAATGTTTTTCAAAAATATTTCAGCTGAACCTTAACCAAAATGGGAAAGTGAACTACGTTCGTCAAAAACTGTTTCTGAAGGCGACGCTCGGTGCCGCCGCCCCACCCCGCATCCACGCTGCCGGGCACCTCCTAGCACTCTCACCCAGCTGCCTTTCCTGACGGTAGGCTGCGACTTGACTCTGGGAAACGCATTCCTCTGGGGATCAGGATGCCCCTTTCAAGGGCAAGAGCCCCTGAAGACAGCCTGAAGGAGCTTAACCAATCAGTCCTCCGAGCTGCTAAAAAGTCAATGCAGAATCATGCATCCTCCCTCCCCATAAGTACTACAGAATCGCGAAGGTGCGAGTGGATCCTATCGCCCACTGTGGGAGTCTGTTCCACATGGGGGTGAGCAGACTGGCAGCTGGGAATCCTAGGGCCTCACAACTTCCACACCCCACCTTCTCTGTCTGATGGACGGGGATGCTCTCTTGAGAGCCACCTCACAGGAAGCCGGAAAGGGACCCTGGAAAAACACCCACCAAAGCACACCAAAGGAGCAGAGAAGTACTGCCACGCTTGAAGGGATGGCACCGAGGCAGCCGCCGCCCTGCTGCGCCGCCCTGGCCTTCGACCCACTTCAGCTGCCTCGGGAAACAGGCGGCAGAAAGGCTTCCAAGAAGCAGTGTGAGACAGGGACATGGACGCCGGGCTGGCAGCCACAGGCGAGCCTGGTGCCGGCCCAGTGCCACACAGGGACTGCCTTCTTGGGTCACCTCTGTCCCCGATGCTAGGAGCACAGAGTAATCCGGAAGCCAGCGGGAACACACAGCTAGCCTCTCCCAAGGGTGAAGTCTGTGCCTTCAACCTTGTGCCCCTGAGACATAAGAGGACTCACTCCCCGCCACTACACTGCGGAAACAGCAAGTCCACCTTCCCCTGAGTACTAACCGAACTCTGAGATGAACAGCCTACGGAATGGGAAAGGAAAGAGGAGAGAGGAGGACGGAGGCCGCTGCGCTAGTGTCTGCGCCCCCTTTTGGAGAGAACTTCTCATCCCGTTTCCCTCCCTTTTGGTCACCGTCTAAAGAGGCAGTTTTATACCATCAGTGACATAACGGGTGTGTTTATGAAAAGAGCCGGCGGGGTGGCGCGCTTGTAATCCCAGCACTTGGGAGGCTGATGCAGAAGGATCGCAGGTTGGTGGCCAGCCTCTGCTACTTAGGGAGGCCCTGCTTCTAAATAAAAAGAGTAAGGATGAGGAGCCAGGCATGGTGGCGCACGCTTGTAATCCCAGCACTAGGGAGGACGAGACAGCAGGATAGCAGGTTCGAGGCCAGCCTAGGCTACTTAGTGAGGCCCTACACAACTTAGTGAGACTCTGTTTCAAAATAAAAAATAGGGCTGGGAATGTAGCTCAGAGGTAGATTGCCCCTGGGTTCAATTCCCAGTAACATTCACACACACACACACACACACACACACACACACACTCGCACACACACAAATAGGGATGGGGGTTATAGGTCAGAGGCAGATAATCCCTGGGTGCCATTCCTAGTACCACAAAAAAAGAAAAAAAGAAAAAGAAAGTAAAGGAGAAGGGCGCCTGACCTGCTCGTGCAAAGGAGCGACTTGAACGCTTACAAAGGCCAACCACAAAACGCCACGCCACGCGTGCTCTCGCTTAACCCTTGTGGCTGCCGCAAGGGCACTTTAGCTCTTCTCTGCCCGCGTCTCCAAAGGCACGCAGGGAGTAGGGGGCGGTCTCTGAAGCCAGTGCTCAGTTTGCTGCACCAACTCCAGCCAGCGCTCGGAGTGGCTCCAGGCCCCCTTGGGTACCAAACTCCAATGATGCTCAAGTCCCTCAAATCAGACGGCGTAGCGGCTGCATCCAACTCTGCATATCCTCCTGGAGACGCCAGATCACCTCTAGATCACCCGCAATACCTACCACAATGCAAATGCCATGTAAGCAGCTGTCAGAGTGTGTACTTGAGGGAATAACGTCAGCTGGGGAAGTCTGCACAGGTTCAGAACAGGCACAATTTTTCCAACATTGCTGATACACGGTTGGTTTCATCTATGAACGTAGAACCTGTGGGTGCACAGGGCTGCCGGTGCATCATAAAGTCCTGCTAGCTCTTGGCTCAAAAGAGGAAGGCGGATGCTCTTCTACTAGTGCTGCCACCGATCCAGATCATGAGCTCTTTAAATTTAAGGTCTTTTTTTTTTTTTTGAAAATTGCTCATTCCTTTTATTTGCAACACACAGTTTCAAATTACTCTCAAAACAAAAACAAAAACAAAACCCACCCTTTCAAAGGTCAAGAATTCACCAATGCTGAGACTAATAAGAGGGATACACTCTGAGAACAGAAACAATTTCCCAAGAACTTGTCAACAGCTCTGAGCCAGCCCAGTCCAGCAGGAGCACGCACACGACCTCCCCTGGGGAGCGCTACGGGGGTCAGGGCCCTGCTGCAGACACAGGACAGACAGGGTGACAGGCGGGGGGGCGGGCAGGGGACGCAGTCTCGTTTTCCAGGTATATTTTCGGCGCCTGTTGGTATACGTTCAGTAACAGGAAGCAGCGAATGATTGAAATGAATTTTCGTTACCCGTCAGTCCAACCAAACTAATGATGAAAATTTGCATATGGGCTCTAAGAGAATCTGCAGAAGGTTCTACTGGGAATGGAGAAATGGTCAGTGAGAGAGGAATGCACGCTCCCGCTCCATGCCGGGGCGTGCGGGAGGCTGTAACGCAAGAGCTGCCACTTGCCTCAGTCCGCACCTTCGTCGTCTCCCTCCCCGTCCCCCCTTCCAAGGCCTTTGAGAAAGAGCTGACACAAAAGGAAAGGGAAGTAATGTGAGGACGACTGAGAACCAGAAGAAACCTGCCTAAGCTCCTCCCTGGCCTCACAAATGACACAAAATCTACTTTTGCCTGGATGGCTACCCCACGTTGGGATGCCAGGAAAGCTCTTAAAAATAACCATGCAGCCGGGCGTGGTGGCGCACGCTTGTAATCCCCGCGCTTGGGAGGCTGAGACAGGAGGATCGGGCAGGTTCGAAGCCAGCCTCAGCTACTTAGGCTCTCAGCAACTTAGTGAGAGCCTGTTTCCAAATAAAATATAAAATAGGCCTGGGAGTGTAGCCTGGAGGTAGAAAGGTTCCATCCCCAGTACTACCACACACACACACACACACACACACACACACACACAGCCCCATGCTTCAGAGTTGAAACTGCAAAGATGCTGTCTAGGGCTGTGCTGACAGTAACTGTGACCACAGGCAAATCTCAAGAGTCACACTTGAGAGAGGATGCTGCTCAAGCTCCAGCCAGGCCCATGGTGCACGTGGCTGCTCCCAAGAAGGCTCCCTTTAAGTAATTTTTTATTATTATTATTATTATTATTATTATTATTATTATTATTATTTGCAGTACTAGGCATAGAACCCAGGGGCATTCTACCTCTGAGCTAAACCCCCAGCCCTTTTTTTATTCTTTATTTTTAAACAGAATCTCATTGAGTTGCAAAGGGCCTAAGTAGCTGAGACTGCGAACCCACGATCCTCCTGTCTCAGCCTCCTGAATGCTGGGAGGACAAGAGTGAGCCACCGCGCCCGCCTGGAAAGGCTCCTTTCTTGTGCACCACAGCTCCCCTTCCACCGGCCACTCATCCCCACCCTATGTTTTGTTCGTTTGCAGCGCTGGGGATAGAACCAGGGGCATCTTCCACCAAGCTACACCCCAAGCCCTAATTTTTATTCTTATTTTGAAACGAGGCCTTACTAAGTTTTGGAGGGCCTCACTAGGTAACTGAGGCTGGGTGCGAACCTCTGATCCTCCTGTCTCAGCCTCCAAGAACTGGGTGACAAGTGTGAGCCACCACGCCAGGCTTGTTTTGTTTTTGTATGGGACCCCTTTACCTTCTGTGCCAGGAGGTTTGGGGCTGTGCTCCCTTTAGATGGTTCTTCTGATTGCCCAAGAAGAGCCTTCAGGATGTTGAAACACTGGGTTTGCCTTAGTTTGGAAGTAACCTCGTTACCTCTGCCTCCACCACAAGCCCATCCCTAGGTTTGTACGTCTGTGAATCCTGGGTCTTGCTAGCACTGATGGGAGCAGTGAGCCCTGTCCTTCTGAGAAGTGCAGGCCCAAGTACAGTTATGTGACCACTTCAGTGACTCTGTGATGCCCCCAAATCACGCCTGTGGGCCCTAGTAAAGCATCCTCCGCCACTGGGTTGGTCTTGGGCACATCCCCAAGCTCTCCTAGAGAAAACAATGCGATGTGAGGGCCACCTCCAGCCCCGACCCCGCCAGGGCTCTCCTGTGGCTTTGGAAAATCACCATCTCTCAGTACATTCCTTTTCTTCAACTACAGAGAATCACGGTCAGCCTCAGCTACTTAGTGAGGCCCTCTGCAACTTAGTGATACCCCATTTCAAAATAAAGAATTAAAAAAAGGGGCTGGGGTTGTAGTAGAAGGCTCCTGGGTTCAACCGCCAGTTTTTTGGGGAAAAAAAAAACAAACAACAAACCCAGGCAGGCTGCATGGGTCTGCAGGTGACTAGGAAAGGAAGGCGGAGCATGGGCTGCCACTGGTGTCAGGTGGTTTTGAGGACAGTGGGTCATAAATGACAAGGAAGGCTGCTCTCAGAGCCCTGGAGACAGCTTTGGCAGCTGTCAAAGGTTGCCAATGCAGGTGTTCTGCAGCTCTGTGTGTGTGTGTGTGGGGGGGGGTTTGCTAGGAATTCAGCCTGGGGCATTCTACCTCCGAGCTACAACACCCCCAGCCTTATTTTATTCTTTCATTTTGAAAGAGGGTCTAAGTAGCTGAGGCTGGCCTCGAAACTGTGATCCTCCTGTCTCAGTCTCCCAAGTGGTGGGATTCGAAGCATGCATCACCATGCCCAGCTTTCTGCAGCTTTTAAAGCCAGGCAGCCTCGACTTTTAAATTCCTGATCAGGCCCTGTCGATGTACCTTCTTGTGGACAAACAGTGAGCCCCGCACGGACTCCATGCGCTCAGGGGACGTCATCGGATCACAGGGTCTTTGTCTTCCAAGTCCTGGTGTCAACATCAGTCCCAGAGGTGGGCAAAGCTCTGGGTACTTGGCCACAGGGAACTGGATATACGTCAGCCACTGCAATTTCCCTGGGAAACAGAAAATATTTTGCCTGCTCTATGGACGAGGATACTGGAGCCAAGGGAGACATGTGCAAGGTTTCCAATGAAGGGCCAAGAGCACTGAGGTTCGGGCTTGCAGCAAGATACGCTGTGCTGGCTCCGGCTGGATAGCCCATCTCCCGGGAACCGCGCAGCTCTGGAGACTGGAGAAGCACTCGTTGCTAAGGACAAGACGTGGGATAGTTTACACCGCACGGCCGCACATATGGAATCCATCACCCGTTAAAATAGAAGGCTAGAGGCCGCAGCGGGGAAACGAGATAGGAAAAGAGAACCTGGGGGCTACTTTTCATTTTCCAAATCAGAGATTTATGTCTCTTTTGGAGAGGAGAAGAAAAACCTGGCTGCAGCCCACGGTGGGGTAATATCTGCCACTGGGAAGCTGTATGCAAAAATTCCTGGCATGAGCTTTGGAGAGCTCTTCCGATCGGGCCCTGGCCAGTTCTTGGAGGCGACTGAGATTTAAACCCTATCAAATCTGAGAAGCAGGGAGCACGCTTGATGCAGCATACATCCCCCTACCTGAAGCTGATCGCAACCTTATCGTGGGAGTGCTTGGAAAGAAACATTATCTACGTGTGCCCAAGAACATATGGGCTTTCTAAAAGGCCAGGAAGGTAGAAATTGAGTTTGATAGTGATACGAGTGTCTGGATTACGGATGATAATCTCCCTTCTTAAGTATACTTCATTTAGCTGGGCATGGTGGAGCACGCCTGTAATCCCAGTACTTGGGAGGCTGAGACAGGAGGATCACAGGTGCACAGCTGGCCTCAACAACTAAGTGAGGCCTTTGGCAACTTAGTGAGAGCCTGTTTCAAAATTAGAAATGACTCTCTTTCAAAATTAGAAATAAAATAGGGCTGAGGGTGGAGCTCAGAGGTAGAATGCCCCTGGGTTCGATTCCTAGTACCAAAAAAAATTTAAAACTATATACGTACGCATACACTTAATTTTTCTGCAATTAAAAGGAGGTTCTCGGCTGGGGTGAGTTTAATACGTGCAAGGGCCTGGTTTCAATTCTCCGCACCACAAAGAAAGGGGGAGGGAGCGTGCTGGAGGTGTAGAGTGCTTGCCGATACTGCGTGTCAAATAGAGAATAAATAGGTGAAGTGTGGTGGCGCACGCTTGTAATCCCAGCACTTGGGAGGCTGAGACAAGAGGATCAGAGGTCCACAGCAGCCTCGGCAACTAGTGAGGCCCTCCGCAACTTAGTGAGACCTGCTTCAAAACAAGAAGTAAAACAGGGCTGGGGGAGGGGTGGCTCAGAGGTTAGAATGCCTCTGCGTTCGATCCCAGCACCACACACACACACAAAAAGAATAAAATAAGGTAACGGAAATATCCAGTATGAAAGCTAATAATTTAAGGTGTCAGTGGAGAGCCAGGGCTTATCTCATCCAACTGACTCACTAAGCAAGGGAAGAAACTCACTGAACAAAGGAAGGCTGCGAGCACCTTGCTGGAGGTCACTCAGCGGGCCAGAGGGAGGGGAGCCAGGCCTGGAAATCCCCGGCTCCCCCACCGCACCGCCTGCTGCAGCTGTTGGATTCCTTAGGCTGGGAAAGCCCCTCAGCTGGGTGATAGGTGAGAGAGTGTTATGTGGAATTGTAAAATTCAAAACAGCAGCCTCAAGTGCTAGACAAAACATACCAGGGTCCCACTGGAGAACAGGTCAGCTGGAAACGAAGCTCGCAGAGCTGACTGGGTATACTGGGCACGGCCATGCCACTGTACTGAACAGCCTCATGAATGCGTTTCTAGAAATTCATACCTGTCCTTTTTTTTAATTTAATTTTTATTTTTTGTGGTACTGGGGATTTAGCCCAGGGCATTCTTCCTCCAAACTATATCCCCAGCCCTATTTTATTTTATTTAGAAACAGTCTTGCTAGGTTGATAAGAGTCTCACTGCTTGCTGAGGCTGTCCTTGAACTTGTGATCCTCCTGTCTCTGCTTCCCAAGTACTGGGATTACAAGCATGTGCCACCAGGCCCAGCCATACTTGTCTTCAAACCTTGACTCTGAAATCACTCTCTACAAGGCCTTCCCTAGTCTTCCCCATTTATAAAAGAAATTGGTACTAGGATATCAACACAGAGGGTGGATCCTGACTACAGAGCATGTTACAGAGTGACACAGGTCTTTAGTGATAGATGTGCCTTGCCCTAGAGACAGGACTTTCTAAGACAGTGCCCATTTTGATCACTGTGTTAGTCAGTTTTCTGTTACTGTAACAGAAACCTGGAGAATCAACTTCTAAAGGAGAAAGGTTAATTCTGGCTCAGTTTTGGAGGTGTCAGTCAGCCCATGGTGAGATGACCCGCTGCTTCGGGGCCCATGGCAAGGCAGTCCATGGCGACGGCAGGGCACGGCAGAACAAAACTACTTACCTTATGTCTGGAACCAAAAAAATGAGAAGAAGGGGCCAAGGGCCCAGTGTCGCCTTCAGAGGCACACTCCAGTGATCTTTGTCTCATTAGGCTCTACCTTCCTATTATTTTATTTTCTGCGGTACTAGAGACTGAAGCCAGGGGCACTCTCCTACTGAGCTACATCCCTAGCACCGGGTTTATAGGCATGCACCACCACATCTGGCTCTACCTTTTTTTTTTTTTTTTTTGGTGGTACTGGGGATGGAACCCAGGGGCCTTCAGCCTCCGGGCTATATTTTTTATTTGGAAACAGGGTCTCTTAAGCCAGCCTCAGCTGGCTTCGAACCTGCACGATCCTCCTGTCTCCGCCTCCCAAGCATGGGGGTTATAAACGTGCGCCACCATGCCCGGCTGGCTCTACCTTTTAAAGTTGCCACCATCTCCCAACGATAGCAATCACCCTTCTCTCTCTGGCTCACATCAGGGACACGAATGCCAGCTGAGCGAAGGAAGGGCTGCTGAGACACAGGGTAAGACTCGGACCCTTCCTTCCAAATCCATGGTCTGGCTCTCTACCCCGCAATGGTGCGTTTGAAGAAGGCAAATTAGGTGCCGGGCTGCTTTGGAGAGGGCTCGTCCTAAGGGAAAGTTTAAATAGTGCAGTTAACTCTGGTACCCCTTACTTGGGGTACCAAAGGACTTCCTGGGTCACAAGCAAATATAAGAGGCAGAAGTATATGAAGGAAATGGTCAGGCCAGCGAAGACAAAGGCAAATAGTACCACCTGATTATACCAGCTGAGATCTCTCACTCTACCCTGCCCTCTCCCACCACTCTGAACAAGCATGCCTGGGTGCACACAAAAGGCCAACAGCAAGTTATTCTCAGAAGTTTACTCAGGACCCATCTGCTCTTGAAGATTCCATCACACAGCCGACCCCAAAGTGAGCACATTATTAGGGTTGGGGTCGCTAATTAAAATCTCAAGATCCAGAATCCGGGCGCCTCATGCTTTACCTGGGCAGGAGGCAGCTCTCAGGTGACATGCAACCAAGTGTAAGAGGCCGTCCCTGCAATGTCACCGATGTGTGCGTGGCAGAACTAGGCAAGGAGAGCCTCCTCAGGCACAGCCTGCAGACGGCAGACGGGAGAAATGCTTCTGTCGGCTTCTAGGTCCCAGGAGCAAGGCTCCTATGGTGTACAACACCCAAGAGGTCTTGCTTTACTCCCGATGGAAAAAGAACTGCAAGAATATTTGACATAGCCTCTTCTCCCCTGGCACTGACTGGGACGTGGTATGAGGAAGGCTCTGGAACGATGGCGGTGTGCTACATCTCGGCAGGAAGAGTGTAGATGACAAAGGTGTAGGTGTCCGTCAGAGCTTACAGAACCACCCCCCTAAGGCTTGTGCATTCCACTGCGTTATGAATTTACCCAGAAGAAAAACCAACAACAACTAGGCATAAATACTGGACTCTAAGCCGGACGTGGTGGCGCACGCTTGCCATCCCAGCATGCGGGAGGCGGAGACTGGAGGATCACAGTACACAGGCAGCCTCAGCTACTTAGTGAGGCCCTCTGCAACTCGGTGAGACCCTGTTTCAAAGTAAAGAATGGAAACCAGGGCTGGTGGAGTCCCTCGGAGGTCGAGTGCCCTGGGTTCCACCCCGGTACTGGAGTATAGTTACCAGGCTCATTTTCTGCAGTAGTAGTGATAGTAGGGGCTCATAATTTTGAGACTACTTTTGGGTCTTCTAGATTTGAACAAGTGAGTAAGTCTATCAGGAGAAGAGCCAGGTTCCTCCCTGTTGGGAGAAGGGAGCTCTAAACATGGAAAGGGGAAGGAGCGTCAGCAAGGTGACCAAACGCATCAGGGTCTCCGACAGGAGGCGGCGGCATCGCTTCTGTGGAAATTCCTGCCAAAGTCTCACAACCCGAATCTAATCAGAAGGAAACAGGAGGCAAATCCAAATTGAGGGAAATTCTACAAAACTAACTGGCAACAGGCCAAAGAGTTGAGGTTAAGACAGACAAAGAAAGGCTAAGGAACCTTTCCAGTTTGAGGAAAGCCAAAGAGACACGACTACTAAGTACAACGTTTGAACCCAAATTAGATTCTGATCCCAGAGGAAAAAAACAAAATAGAGCCCAAAACATACAAAGATTATTGATACAAATAACAAGATCTGGAATATAGACTAGATCAGACAATAGTACTGTGCAAACATTAAACTGCCTTGACTCCCCCCCTCCCCCCAGTGCTGGGGATGGAACCCAGGGGCATTCTACCTCCGAGTTACACCCTCAGTCCTGTATTTTATTCTCTTTATTTTTTGAAACAGGGTCTCACTGAGTTGCGAAGGGCCTCACTAAGTAGCTGAGGCTGTCTGTGTACTGTGATCCTCCAGTCTCCGCCTCCCGAATGCTGGGATTACAAGTGTGCGCCACCACGCCCGGCCTAAACTGCCTCGATTTAATAACTATTTTGGACCCTGGAAGGTGATACACACTTGTAATTCCAGCACTTGGGAGGCTGAGATAGGAGGATCGCAGGTTTGTGGCCAGCGGCAGCAACTTGTGAGGCCCTTCACAACTTAGTGAAACCCTGTTTCAAAATAAAGAATAAAATAGGACTGAGGGTATAGCTCAGATAGAATGCCCCAGAGTTCAATCCCAAGTACCACAAAATAATACTAACAATAATAATGATCAGCAGCAGCAACAGAAGCAGCAGCCGCTGCCACCGCCGCCGCCGCCACGTGGCGTGGTGCGCACGCCTGTCATCCCAGCACTCGGGAGGCTGAGACCCGAGGAGCACGGTTCGCAGACAGCCTCAGCTGCTTAGTGAGCCCCTCGGTGACTCAGTGAGGCCCTGTTTCAAAATAAAGAATTAAAAGCTAGGGCTGGGGGTGTAGCTCAGAGGTAGAATGCCCCTGGGTTCCATTCCCAGTACTACAAATAAATAACAACAACAACAACAAAAAGAAAACTAAGAGAAAAGCCTTATTCTCAGGAAATTTATGTTGATGTATTCTGATGTAAAGGAACACCATGTCTCCATTTTATCCTTGAAATTTCAAGAACAAAAACAGATGGGGCGAGTGGGGGAGGGGGCCAGAGCAGGAGAGCTCAATAAGGGCAGTTGGAGATAACTCGGGAGCTCCTGCAACTGCCAAGCTTCAAAGTGATGTCAGGCTGGGCTTGGTGGCTTACGCCCATGATCCTCGCGCGCGGGAGGCTAAGCCAGGAGGACTGCAGGTTGGGGGCCAGTCTCAGAAATTAATGCGCTGCCTTCTGAGACACTCTTTCATGGCTATTAGCTTCAAAATTCTACTTTCCGCACTGGTGGGAAATCCCTCATCCTCCACTGGCTCTAAATTCCTTTCTAGAACTAAGAAAACAATGCACAGAAGCTTCAAATAAGATTTTTTGCCCAGTGATGGATACCATCATTTTGGAAAGTTTTGTAAGATGATAAACAGAAATTAGAATAAAAGCAACTCCTCACCACTCACCTCCCCGAGATTCTTCTGTATTTTTTCTGTAACATGGGAGGATTCATCTGGCTACACACCAGGCCAAAAAATATATATATATATAATTTTTTTTTTTTTTTTTGTGGTACTGGGGTTTCTGGAAACCCTTCTACCTCCGGGCTACACTCCCAGACACCTATTTACCTATTTTTCATATTTTTATTTGGAAACAGGGTCTCTTAAGCCAGCGAGTCCGGCTTCGAACCTGCGCAATCCTCCTATCTCCGCCTCCCAAGGGCGGGGATTACAAGTGTGTGCCACTACGCCTGGCGTTTTATTGTTATTTCTAATGAACAAGATAAGGAAATAATCTTATTTATTCCACAGACCTTATCCAACCTCCCCAAATTTTCTATTGGCATTTGTGGCTAAATCAAGACACAAATATAGCCTTGATCCTTGGGAGAAAATCATAAATACTGAAAACTACCAAAGGAAAAAATATTTCATGAATGCCAAAGGAGAAAGTTTTTAAAGTCATTTTTAGCCCCAGAGATTCTTTTGAAACCATACTATGGTATGACTCAGTATAAAAAATATCAAGCTAAGTATGCATTAAGGAAAAAAAAATCACAGGCACAGAGATGGAAACATAATTGAATTTGTCATCTCAAAGTATTAACGCTGGGTTCTCAAATAATAGAGAATGCCATTCTCCCAAGTGAATAAGGAAGGGAGACAAGTAAGTGGATGCCATGTTTCTACTGTAAGGAAATACAGGCACCAGCGAAACAAACTTCTCAGCACAAAAGAAATTCAATACCGAGACCACATGAAAAGTGATCGCTATGGGAACGGTGCAGCTGTTAAAATCCAAGCCAGTGGGCATTAAATCGTCTAGCATGTTTACGTAAAGTGGGACTCTCAGGGTGACCGCCAGGAGGAAATCATTTTGCTAACAAAAAAGTGATACCTATGTTTAATTTAACACTTAAAATAAGTGTGAAAGAAAAACACAAAGCTATTCTCTTCTGAAGACTATAAGGGGCCCCAGCTAGCCGGCATGTTTGCGATTCTTTTACAAACAGTATCTTATAGGCTAATTTAATTAAACAGAGAACAAGAAAGAATGAATGTTTGCATTTCACGCAGGGAAGCCAATTATCTTTATTTTACTGGCTAGCCAGACCTACATAAAACCACAGAAAAACTTCTGGCACCTGTGCCAAACGATTTCAATATGAAAATTAATACTGCGCCAAGTTATTTTGAGACCAATTAGTTCAACCATACAAAGAAAGAAAGAAAGAAAAAACACCCTCCACTAAATATATAATCCTAAAACTTGTGTTTCTGAGGACAGAGTAGACATGGGCATCCTTGAGGACTGGCCTTGAGTAGGTATAAGATTACTTGAAAGAAATTACAGAAAGAATAGACTCGTGGGTAATTACAAATAATAGCCTGTACATCTCAACACAGGCGCCTGGATGTGCAGCAATAAAACAGGGGCTTAGTTTAGTCTCAAAGCAAAGAGAAGAAGACTCAATTTTTGAGTGCCTATATTTAACTGAATTTATCAACACGCGTCATCAAATCTAGTCATGTTTCAGAGAAGCTGCTCAGGAGGTGCTTCTCATTAATTAGGACCCCTGTGAAGTTTCCAACAGAAGCTTCTCGACTCAAGAGGAGAGCACCTCCCTGGAATTCAATTCTCTCCACACTGCTGGGTGTTGGATGCACGGCAGAGAAATCCCAGATATAAGTGAGAGGCCACCGTTCAGGACAAGTGATCCCGAGCTCTACTCTGTGTTGCTCTTCAACACGAAAATCTTTACTTATCAAGAGTCAGGAGCTTAAAAGCCCAGGTTAAATCTCTGGGTGTTAGGAGGCTTAAAGGGACACCTGAAAGGAAAGCAGCGGTCGCAGAGAGTGTACAAGGAAGAATAACTCAGACAGTATCTCAAGGCCCACTAAAAAGCAAGACGCCATCACTACGGCTTTGAGATCCATCAGCCGGTTCCCATTACGATGACAAGAGCCCGGCTCTAATTTTGGAGCTGCTGCACAGATCAAAGCTGAAGGGGCCTTTTACTGGCTCCGTATCCAGGCCCCTAATCTCTGTTTACTTTTTCCCCGTCATTATGTAGATCTCCCAAAGACATGCAGCCAGGACTGCCTGTCTGGAATCCCCCATCTTCCGAGAAAGGTTTAAAAGTTGTTCTAATGAAGGTGGTTCAAGGAGGGAAGCCCTCTAGGGAGGAACAGAGACCCCAAAAGTTTAAGTCTGAGCCCAAAGTACTATGGTGCGAGTACTGACACAGAGCTGAACTATTAACTCAGTCTCTCTCTCTCTGAATGCTCGAAGTCTGGTTTCTCTGTGCAAATGAATGCAAGGAAAAAGTCCCTCCTCGACTCCTTCCTGCACAAACGGGCAGCCCTCTGCTGGTTTCCAAGGCTCTGCGGCAAGGCTGAGGTTAAATGCTGATGGGCTCCTCTTTTAAACCCAGTCTCTCGAATGCGAAATGACTTACCTTGGAAGAACAGGCTGTGCATTTGTCAAACGCCAGGCTGACAGGAAGGACATTATCAAAGCGTGACAGAAATCCCCGGATCTGAAAACAAAGAAAGCAGAATGACTGGCAGCAAGCATGGAAGGCCACGTCCGGAGCGAGCACGAGGCCGGGCCCGGTGGCAGGGAAGATGGCTGCTGTGGCGGTCCCACTGAGCACACTCGCACGGCGATGCACGTCTTGGGCATGTTCCCTTGGACTGTCACCGGGTCCTCTATCCCACTAGGAACCAGAGCCCACCAACTTTTGAAATCGTTGAAACCTAAAAGCAAATCAACTACAAAATATAATAATAAAGCTGTACTTTCTAAAGTTTTAACAGGTGTCCTCGAAAAATACAAGAGGGGTAGCTGGGTGTAGTGGCGCACCCCCGTAATTCCAGTACTGGGGAGGCTGACACAGGAGGATTGTAGGTTCATAGCCAGCCTCAGCAACTTAGTGAAACTCTCAGCAACCTAACAAGACCCTGCTTCAAAGGGAGCAAAAAGAAGAAGAAGAAGAAAAAGAAAAAGCACTGGAGGTGTAGCTCAGAGGCAGACTGCCCCCGGGTTCAATCCCGGAGCCACCCCACACACACAAATAAGTTTGGGGTGTGGCTCAGTGGCAGAGTGTCTGCATAAAGATGCAGGAGGATCTGGATTCCTCCCTGGGACTTCAATGAACAAGCAGGTCGCCTGGGGTGCTCTGCCTGACTCTTGAAGAAACTCTACGGACTATGAGCCAGGCGCACAAGTCCATGCCTGCCGGCGGCTTGGGGATGACGGAGGGAGAGATGGCCCTAGAGTCACGTCCAGCTACTGGCTTGATGTAGAGCAGACAAAGGCAAAACAGCACCACTTGGTGGGGAGATGGCACCACCTGCAGTAAGAACTTCTGATGGCAACAGAGGCACTTTGAGGAGTATAACCGAGCTCCATCTGCTACAGCCCGGGTCACTGGCCCTTGGGACAGCAAACCCCTGGAAGCGTGTTTATAACAGAGGGGAGTTCCAATATGTTGTCTGTATCACTGACACACTCTTAATAAAAATGACAGGAATGGTAAAGTCTCTCTTGTCTCCATGGAATTCAGGATTTGCAATATGCCAGACAACACGTATCTTTTCATGGGGTCACCGACTGGATCTTCCCAACTGCCCTGTTTTTTGTTTGTTTTTTGGCTTTGTACTTCATACTGGAGATCGAGCCCAGAGGAAGTCACACCTCGAAGCTACACCCCTATCCCTTTTGATTTTTCATTCCAACACAGGGCCTTGTTAAGTTAAAAGAGGCTGGCCTCGAACCTGCGATCCTCCTTGCTTAGCCCCCTAGGTAGCTGGGATTACAGGTGTGGGTCACTGCAATTGCCCCATTTAAGTTGGAAAAACTCAAGCTCAGAAAGATGAAGTGATAGAGAGGTGACAGGCAAGTGGTATAGCTAAGGTTCACAAGCTGCCAGAGGCCAGCAGGCTGGCTCCTTCCCTCCCAGAATCTCACAGCTCTTGTTCTTAATACCAGGTCTCTTCACAACTTTTATTTTTGGTACCGATATTTGTCCCCAAAGCTAACCAAGGTGGTTCACGCCTGTGATCCCAGTGACTCAGAGGCTGAGGATCACACATGCAAAGCCAGTGCCAGCCATGCTCTTAAAAAAAAAAAAATTGTGACCTGTAACTAGGTAGAGAGTGTGTCTGTGTGTGTGTGTGTTACTGGAGATTGAACCCAGGAGCATTCTACCTCCAAGGTACACCCCCGGCCCTATTTTATTTTTACTTTGACGCAGGGTCTCACTAGGTGGCTGAGAGACTCACTACTTGCTGAGGCTGTCCTCAAACCTGCAACCATCCTGTCTCAGCCTCCCAAGCACTGGAATTAAGGCCTGTGCCACCACGCCTGGCTTAGGCAGTTCCTTTCATAGGTAAGGATTGAATATTTTTATTGGTGCATCACAATCACACATCATAATGAGGTTCCCAGCGACAGGACGATGCGTACACACAGCAGTTGCCGGCTTCCCTCCAGACCCCACCCTACTTCCTGTTGAGATCTGTGCTGATCATTTCGTGTATGTACATGGCATTCTATGAACTATTTCCTCAAACCTATCCCCTTCCACTCTTTCACTAGACTCTCTCTTCATTTACCCAAGATCTCCTCTTTTCCCCTCAATTTCTCTCTAGCTTCCACATACAAGAGAAAACATATAGCCGCTCACTCTGAGACTGGCGTATGCACTGCAGCCCCCGGGATTACAATGCGTTGTGTCTCCACATGAGCTTGCAATCCTGCAGTCTTTCAAGAAACACATAAAATGCAAAGAGCTGCTTAAAATTTTAGCGCCTAAAACATGTTCACACCTTTTGATGGGGAGGCCATCCCAAGCCACAGTCAAAGAAATTAAAATGGATTCGCCCCGCCCTGACCTCCACCCCCGGTGTGTGTAGAAATAGCTCTGTCTCTTGTTTGGATGCAGAAAACTTCACCATGATCTTGTATTTAAGAGTATGCAGAGTACCTAAAAATAACGTGTTTCTTCAAACTCGCACCAGAAGAAGAATCCCCTGGAATCTGATCCAAAAGGGCCGGGGTAAAGCCTAATAATCTGTACTCTTAAAAGAGTACCAAGTGCCTGTAATCCCAGTATTTGGGAGGCTGAGACAGGAGGACCGCAGGGTTATGGCCAGCCTCAGCAATTTAGTGAGGCTCTGTTTCAAAATAAAAAATGAAGCCGGGCATGGTGGCACACACTTGTAATCCCAGCATTCTGGAGGCTGAGACAGGAGGATCGCAGTTCACAAACAGCCTCAGCTACTTAGGCCCTCTGCAACTCAGAAAGACTCAAAATATAGAATAAAAATTGGGGTGGGGCTCGGAGGTAGAATGCCCCTGGGTTCCATCCTTAGTACCGCAAAAATAAATAAATAAATAAATAAATAAATAAATAAATAAATATGGCTGGGGGTGTAGCTCAGAGGTAGAACACCCATGGGCTGAGTCCCAGCACCGCACACACATAAAAGAGCGCCTAGTGGTTCCCATCCTGCGAGACAGGCTGCTTCCTGCCGCTTATTTATACCCTCTGTGCTCTCAACAGTACTGTTCACTGTCACAAAAGACTTAGCAAGCCTCCAGCTGCTCCCGGAGTTTCTAAACATAGCACCGCCATTCCATCTCGTCATGTTTGTAGCAAGGTAACACCTAAGAGCCTTTCCGAAGCGATTTTAGAGCTCCTTCTCCATCCACACCGATGGGGAGCCCAAGCCTCCGGACACTACTCTAAGGCGATCCTCTACCTCCGGGGCTGCCCAAAGCTCACCCCCAACTCCTGCACTCCCACTAACATTTGCTGTCAGCCTCTCCTTAATGAAGGGTAGAGATGAAAGAATTTTTAAATGGACTCATCCTCTAAAGATCATAAGGATGTGGCAAAACAACAACACAGAAGTGTGACAAATGCATCACTAACCTACATCCCAGAGCATGCCCCCACCCTTCCCCACTACGTATAAGGTTACTTGTCCACCCAGAACCCCAGGGCTTGGGAGGCCCAGTCAGGAGGACCGCAGGTGTGAGAACAGCTCAGCAACCTGGCAAGACCTTAGTTCAAAACTAGGAGTTAAATTAAAAAGGGCTGAGAGTAGAGCTTGGTGGTAGAACACCCCCGGGCTCAATCCCAGGCAACACAACACACACACACACACACACACACACACACACACACACACTTAAACATCCAACTTCCTTTTATTTATTTTTTGTGGTACTGGGGATGGAACCCAGGGGCATTATACCTCTGAGCCACACCCCCAGCCCTAGTTTTTAGGTTTTTTTTGTTTTTGAAACCAGGGCCTCGCTAAGTAGCTGAGGCTGTTGGAGAACTGTGATCCTCCGGTCTCAATCTCCACAGCGCCCAGCTCCAACTTCCTTTTAAACAGCCTCCTTGGGGTATTTTCTTGCCACCAATCCTCCCCACAGGAGGAAAATGTACCCGTTTCACTCACACACACTTAGGTTAGTGGCTAGTGAGGAGCGGAACTCTGCCTGCCTCCCTGCACATTTTGCTTTCTAAAACTCAGATTATGTTTTCCCCCTTTATTACAAGAAAGCATAAAGAAGAAATAAGAATAGCCCATAGAGAAATTATATCAGTGGTTGCCTGGGGCTGAGGGAGGGATAGACGCTGGGAAGACACACAAGAGAAATTTCAGGGTGATAGAAATTTTCTGTATCTCCTTTAAGGTTGCAATATACAAGGCTGCACAGCTGTAAACCTATTAAAACATACACTTATTGTATATAAGCTGTGACTTGAATACGGTAACCTTAAATACTTTATAAGATGGGTGTGGTGGCACACACCTGTAATCCCAGTACTTGAGAGGCTGCGACAGGAAGATCGTAGGTTCAAAACCACTGAGTGAGGCCCTTAGCAACTGAGACCCTGTTTCCAAATAAAAAATAAAATAGGGCTGGGGCTGTAACTTACAGGTAGAATGCCACTGGGTCCAATCTCTAGCAATACAGCACACAGATGCACAATTTAAATAATGATTATTTTCAAAACAATACAGAAAGGTTCAAAATGAAAAAGTCCCACTTCCCCTAAAACTTCTCCAAAAATCTTGTGTGGCCTTCTAGGAAGGAATGATTTTATTGCGGTGCTGGGATTCGAACCTAGGGCCTTCCGTACACTAAGGCAGGGCTCTACCACCGAGCTACACTTGCCGCTTGGAAAAGAAATGATATGCACCTGAAGCAGCTCTGTAACTGTGTATCTCTGCTAACCCCTGAATATTCAAAACATCCAAACCAAACAAACACCAAAAAACCCAGCTGGGAACGACACTGCCGAGAGGAGACAAGTTCTGTGTGCTCGTGGCCCCCAACCCCACATCCCCAAGGCCAACACATCCGGAGCCAGGAGGCCCTGGCTCATACCTGAGCTTAACGAGGCACCCCGAGAAGCTGGGAGACTCCGCACAGCCTCCTCAAGGCCGTGGCCGCTCCCTCCCGCAGGTCCCAGCCAAGGCCTCGTGCAGTGCCAGTGCGCATGTTTGGGCGGGGCGTCATCAGGAGCACCTGTGTGCCACCAGGATCTCAGGCGCTGTCTATCACCTGTGTGGGCTGCAGGGCGCTGGGACGGGGCGGAGGGCTCTTTCAAGTGGCTCTACATCCCTGCCTCCCCAGGGGCTCCCCAGCTCGCCAGGTGACGGTGCGCTGGCCTTTTGGTTCCTCGTTCTATGGGTCCTAGGCCCTCCTCGCCATAGGACTGGACCATTGCGCACCTGAGAGCCGGGGAGGACGGGCGGAGGGGGCAGAGTGCTCAAGTGCTCTGGGCCATTTCCACACACTGCGTCGCCTTTTGCCTCATTCCCCTCCTGGGGTCGCCCACCACTCTCCCGAGGAGGAATCTGAGGCCAGGAAAGTGACATGGCTTGCCTTAGGTCTCACAGCCACCAGGCGGCAAAGCCCGGAAACTGAATTCTGTTCTTTCTGGCTCTAGAGCTTGGGGGGCAGGAAGGGGAACTGAAATGTAAAGAGGAAGTAAAATGGAAGAAAGAAGGGAAAGAGCACAGAATCCAGTGCAGAGGAATGTAAAGAAAAACACCCTTTAAATAGAAACCCATAAGCCGGGCATGGTGGCGCACGCTTGTAATCCCAGCGCTTGGGAGGTTGAGACAGGAGGATCGCACAGGTTCAAAGCCAGCCTCAGCTATTTAGTGAGGCGCTCATCAACTTAGTGAGACTCTGTTTGCAAAATAAAATATAAAATAGATCTGGGAGTATAGCCCGGACTTAGAAAAGCCCCTGGGTTCCACCCCAGTACCACACACACACACACACACACACACACACACACACACACCTATAGCCAGGCATGGTGGTGTTTGTTTGTAATCCCAGCATTTGAGAGGTTGAGACCAGAGGATCATGGTTTTTGGATAGCCTCAGCTACTTAGTGAGGCCATTTGCAACTCAGTGAGACCCTGGTTCAAAAATTAAGACTAAAAAATAGGGCAGGGGGTGTAGCTCAACAGTACATTGCCCTTAGGTTCCATCCCCAATACCTAAAAAAAAAAAAAAAATAATAGAAACCCATCACCTTGAAGGCCTAAACTTACTGACTGAATTCAATTATACCAGGTGAATTCTTTCGCGCACACACGTGTGTATGTGTGTGTGTGTGTGTGTGTGTGTGTGTGTGTGTGTGTGGTACTTGAACCCAGGAGTGCTCACCTCTGAGCCACAGCACCAGCCCTAATTTGTTTTATTTTGAAACAGGGTCTCCCAAAATTGCAGAGAGCCTTGCTAAGTGGCTGAGGCTGGCCTCGAACCTGCAATCCTCCTGTCTCCAGCCTCTCAAGTACTGAGATTATAGGTGTGCTCTACCACTTCTCTTTCGTCAACTTTGCCTGATTGGACATAAATTAATAGAGCAAAACTTAACCAGGCATGTTGACGCACGCTTGACATCCAGCATTCGGGGGGCTGAGACAGAAGAGAAAGATCATGGTTTGAGAAGAGCCTTAGCTAGAGTGAGGCCCTCTGCAACTCAGTGAGACCCTGTTTCAAAATAAAGAATAAAAAATAGGGGCTGGGGGTGTAGCTCTGAGGTAGAATGCCCCTGAGTTCCATCCCCAGTACTGAAGAGATAAAAAAAAAAAAAAAGAAAGAAAAAGAAAAAAGAAAGAATAAAAAAAAAATAGGGCTGAGGGTGTAGCTCGGAGGTAGAATGCCCTGGGGTTCCATCCCCAGTACCACACACACACACGCACACACACACACACACACACACACACACACACACACAATCAGAAATTGAAAGAAGCCCTCATTTCTGGCCCACCTATCAGTGTTTTCACCTAAACCGAGTACGCTGGGCCTCGGTGAGGCGAAGATCCAGTGCCCAGAGGCATAGCGCTTTAACATCACACCCGCTTCCAGCAGGCCTGGCAGCAGTTCTAGAGCCTGGGGTTCTTTGCATAAATAAAAAACGAGTTCCAAACTCTAGATCGATCTTGGCTGTTGAAGAGAGTTTTAATCAAATCCAGTGCCAAAACAGCGGGGCCTAGCAATTGCAGAGCCCCAGGCACACACACCACAGGCCTTTGTTTCGGATAACAGCTTCCGCTCCCACCACCCAGCCGCCTCTCGCTATTGAACTGGAGCCACTGTGGGGCGGAAGACTAAGCTGGGCAAGCCAGCGTCGGCCTTAGGAGACACTGCAGAGGGAGCTGGTCCTCCCAGCCATTCCCTGTTTAACGCGCTGCCTCCGGAGCGCTAGGAGATTCTTGCTAACTTTCTTTTAGGAGAGCAGGTACACTTTTGCATTAATAACGAGGGAAAACGGCGGGCATGGTGGCACATGCCTAATCCCAGTCCTTGGGATTTACGGTACTGAGACAGGCGGACGGAAGGTTCGAGGCCAGTCTCAGCAATAACGAGGGGAAACGGCGGGCATGGTGGCACATGCCTAATCCCAGTCCTTGGGATTTACGGTACTGAGACAGGCGGACGGAAGGTTCGAGGCCAGTCTCAGCAATGGGGCAAGACCCTTAGCACCTTAGTGAGACCCTGTTTCAAAATGTAAAGTAAAATGAAGGCTGGGGGTGTAGCTCAAAGGTAGAACGCCCCGGGGTCCATTCCTTATCACTAACACACACACCCCTTAAATACAGTGGGGGAGAGAAAAACAAAACGTCTCCGGTGTCTCTTATGAGACCAGAAGCACTGTACCTAGACACAGAAGTTAATCCACACACGAATTCCAGGCGCTCGTTATGTTACAACTTCCTCCTTTTAACAGATAGATAATACGTGAGGTCCGTGCCAGGCACGGAGCAGCATGGCAAGAGGATCCAGCGTTGGAGGACAGCCTGGCCGACTTAGTGAGGCTCTGTCCCCAAATCAAAAGGCACCTCTGGGTTCAACCCCAGTGACAACAGAGAAACAAAGGAGAAAGGAAAAATGAGACTCAGAGGATAAATAACCTGCCTCGAGTCCTTTGTGAATGAGGTCATAAATGGAAGAATGAGCCGGGCGTGGTGGCGCATGCTTGGAATCCCAGTACTTGGAAGGCGGAGATAGGAGGGTCGCAGGTTCAAAGCCAGCCTCAGCATCATTAGCAAGGCTTTCTGAAACTCAGTGAGATCCTGTTTCAAAATGAAAAGTAAAAAATTGGGCTGGGGGGGTAGAGCCCAGAAGTAGAAGACCCTTAGGTTCAATCCTCAGTATCACCCCTACACACACTATCAATCAATCAATAAATCAATCAGAAATTGAGGAGGCAAAGTGAATTCTAACGAGATCTCTATGATCCCCAAAGCTTCAGGCTGCTCCCCCGTGGGAACTCCCACACAGAAGAGCCTGATTGGGCGAGCAACATCTGGCAAGCCAAGTGACATCTTTCAATGGCTGAAGCGAGCTCCCCCTCCTGGGATGAGATGTAAATAGACGCTTCTTAACTCTGCCCTTTGCCTACAACTCGTCCTCCAGAGAAAGGGAACGCCTCTTTCCAGGACCTCACGAGGAAATGCAGAAAGCATCAAACCTGATACCTAGGACGCCCCACCTGCCTTCACTGTGACAAGACCCCCCCCCACATCCTCTTGGTCCAGGTCCACCTTCCATCTTAGACAACTGCAAAGCCAATGGAACCAATGGCTGGGTGAGCCTGTGCCACCTGCCCAACCTCTCTGCACCTAGAGGGTGTGGTCCAGAGTTGGTGTCTGGGAAGCATCTGTTGGGAGGATAGGATGGGGGAGGAGACAGAATGCCGAGGTTGCACACCCCCTCGGTGATACGCAAAACACGTCATCGCCACTGACATCAACCAGAGAGGGGCCGAGCCAGGAAGGGAAGGGCGCCTTATCCTGAGCCGCCCGCCTGTTCCTATCCCTAGGTCCCACTACAGTGCGCACTAAGAGGCCTTGTCAAAAGCGAAATTGATGGGCCGGGCGTGGTGGCGCAAGCTTATAATCCCAGTACTTGGGAGGCTGAGATAAGAGGATCGCAGGTTCTCGACAGCCTCAGCTCCTTAGACCCTGTTTCAAAATAGAGGATGAAAAATAGGGTTGGGGATGTAGCTCGGAGGTAGAATGCTCCTGAGTTCAATCCTCAATACCACCACCAAAACAAAACAAAACAAAAAAAATTAATAGAGGACAGACAGGGCACGGCCTAAGCAGAGAGGTCGGGCAGACAGACAGACAGACAGACAAGCAGCCAAGGCACGGCGAGCGTCTTCAGCTGTCCCTCAACGCTGTGTCAGAGGTTTCCTGGGCCAGAGCCCTCCCCGGCCCTAACCTAGTTTGGCTTTGTTCTACTTTTCTGAAACTAACAATAAAAAGAACCTAGAGAACCGTGCCTGTGGCAAGTCCAACTGCGGGGGCCTGCGCGTCCGGGGCCTTTCTCATCCCTACTGTAGAACCAAGAGTGCGTTCTGCCCAGAAACCAAAAGCGTGAGCTGTGTGGTCCTCGGCAGGACTCTGGTGTCCAGACGTCCACTCCAGGGTCACTGCTTCCGCCGTGCTCTGAGGAGGCCTACCAACTTCCACTACGAGCAGGATCTGTCACTAGCCGCACGCCTCCTTCCTGGAGCGCCGGGAGGGCCTGTACACTTTATAACTGCTCAGCTCTGCCTCCGACGAAGGCCTGGCCTGACGGAGCTCAGCTACCACCCCAGCAACCAGGAAAGGAGCTAACTTCCTTCCCCTCGTCTCCCCCAGAAAAGGATCAGAACCGATGGGAAGCAGAGAACAAAACTACTACGCTGAGAACGGCAATGAGTAAGTTCTCTCCACAAAAGAAGCCGGGCCAAAGAGCACACACTGTACATACAAAACGTGCTCGGGAAGGTCAGAGTCGGGCGAGTGCGCCCCAGGCACGGGGCGGGGGTGGTGGTGGTGCAGGAAACGCTCACCTCTCTGCTGGAAGGCGCAGTAACGACCGGAAGAAGTGCGGATGCTCAACGACACTTTAATTTGATCTGTGTGTCGGGCACAGGAGCATGTTCGTTTTGTGATAATTCATCAAGTTGTACACTTAATGTTTTGCGTGATTATACGTACTTTATTTTTTTAAAAATTGCTTTTTCGTAGAAAGAAGGAACTTATACTTCTTGCAGTCTGCTTGCAGGATCGAATCCATGTATAATGGGCCAAAGCCTTAGAAAGCAAAATGAAACGACTCTCCCCAAAACACGAGAGCCCCTAGGCCTGCTTTTCTCACCTTAAATGTTCTTCTCAGTTTGCAAATTCAATCAGAGGCTCCTTCAGGCAGAGTTTCACTGAGTCTCAGGACCCGATCAAGCCGTTTTCTGCACTTGGCCAAACTCTGGATGGGCCAAGTTCTGCCTGTGGCCTCGGCGGGCGGCGAGGGAATAGCTGAGCAATCCTCGCCCCCACCCCCAGGTCTAACGCCAAGGGGAGCACAGCAGAGTTACGGACTCTCTCCAAATTGCACAACGAGCTGCCGGTGGGGGGCCCTGCGAGTCTCAGTCCAAGGACTATGGCTTTTCTACAACATATCATTCCGTAGGGGCCAGTTAATAAACATTCCCCTTCGGGGCACTGAGAAAAATGAGCCTTGAGAACCTCACTGGTCATTCTTTATGTGCGAAATACACAACAGGGTTCGCCAAGCCCGGCACCAACAGGAAGTCGTCTTTCTGGGAGAGGGGAGAGGAGGAGGAGGAAATGCTGAGCTTGCAGCAAGGCGTTGCGACACAGCCCCGTGTTTTTGTGGCGACGACGCTCCCCTCATCAAACCACAGTCGCATAAATGGACTCGTTCCACTTAAGAAAGGAAAAACAGAACGAAACAAACCAGTGTTTAAAGGCTCTAACCCGGGACCTCACAGCCCGGACCAATTTTTTTTTTTCCTTAAGGTTCTTTCCTCACTGTCTCTTTCAGAATGCAGCTAAAAATAAAGACTTAAAGCTCGAAATCATGTAAGCAAGTAAGCACACACACACACATTGGGCTTTTCCCTTATATGGCTGCGTTATTCTCTGGGCTTTGAGAAGTCCAAATGAAGAGATGGCCACCAACCAAAACAATCCTTCAGACGTTTGAAAAGGAGGAGAGAGAACGAGGAGGGTTGGTGAATGACAAACGAGCGCCAGGCTCAATGGGGATAAATAGCACGAGAGGGATGAGTTGCTATAGCACTTGGAAAACACAGGCGCATGCATTTTGACACTGGTGCCTTGTCCAAAGAGCCGGCTCTGCCCTCTGGCCTCGGTGCTGAGAAAACTACATCTGCAGTAATTTAACATAAAGGACTCGAAGAAGGAAACCAGCGCAGGGGCATGACTGAAAATTTAATTGCGGCCCTTCTCAGCACACAATCTGTAAAAGAGATGCAGGCAGAGCTCAAGGTCAGAAGACGGTGGTGGGGGAGACGGAGAGAATCGTGCAAGATACACGAGCACATAAAGAGCCGGGGTCAGCCCTGGAGGGGCGGGGTCGTGATGGATGGCCGTTACCATCGCTGCTCCGGCCAGTGTTTCTGAGCAGAACACTGCCACCACCGTGACAAGCCAGGGCCACCTGTGTGAGCGGGGGAAGCCTCCTCTGCCCGGCGCTCTGTGGTTCACAGTGCCATCAGATGGAGCCCTGCACGCCAGGCAAAGCACCCACCTTCACTGATGGGAAAACTTGGGACCTAAAAGCAGCTGTGTGAGGGCTGACTGGTACAAAAACAGGCACAGGGGCTGCAAGCTGGGCCCCCCCACATGCAGGCCAGGGCTCCTTTGACTCACAAAAGCGTAGAACACTGGCCAGAGTGCCAGGGTTGAGTTTGGACTGTAGCCATTCCCTAACTCTCCCAGTGATTGTAAACAGGCCATTTCCTCCTTTTTTTTTTTTTTTTTTTGAATGGTACTGGGGATTGAATCCAAGGGCCTTCTACTCCTGAGCTACATTCCCAGTTCTATTTATTTATTTATTTATTTATTGAAACAAGGCCTTGCTAAATGGCTGAGGCTGGCCTTGCCTCCCAAGAACTAGGATGACAGGCATGTTCCACCATGCCCAGCCCCATTCCCTTCTTCAGATTCTCATCCTCCACTGGAAAAATAACAGGGCTGATCTAGATGGGATGCAGGTGGGTGGGGAGAAGACGCAATTGAGATATAAGTATACCTATCTCCATCTCTGCCCCTCTTTTGTTTTGTGCTGCTGGGGATGGAACCCAGGGGTAGTCTACCTCCGAGCTACACCCACAGTCCAATTTTTATTATTTATTTTTGAAACAAGGTCTCACTGAGTTGCGGGGGACCTCGCTAAGTAGCTGAAGCTGGCTGCGAGCCCGGATCCTCCTGTCTCAGCCTGCCAAGTACTGGGATTCCCAGCGTGCGCCACCACGCCCGGCCATCTGGCCATCTATCTCCTCTCTACGCTCATCGGTGGGTCTCTCCTTGAACGTCAAACGGAAGGGCACAATGGCCCGTCGCTGCAGGGGCATCCTGTGCGGGACAGAATACAATACACACATGGGACCTAGGGGAGTCCTTCCCAAGAGGCAAGCCTGGAGACCACCTCCGTTCTCTAAAGATGCAGGGTAGTGGCGGCCACTGGAGACACGTGTGTCCTGCTGCTGTCCCATGGCTTTCTTCTTTGCACTCATGAGGGATGGACCTTCTTTATAAGCCTTCGGATTCTGTTTCTGTAGACACTCGTGGGGCCCACGTGTGCCATCCCAGTCCTCTGCAGTCCTCGGGCCAGCCACGGCAACTCAGCGTGGCCCTCTGTAACTAGGCCAGACCCGGTTTTCAAATAAAAAGTTAAATAGGGCTGGGGGTGTAGCTTGGAGGTAGAATGCAAAAGAAAGAAGAAAGAAAGAAAGAAAGAAAGAAACAAAGAAACAAAGAGAGAGAGACACCCTGCTTCTTGGTAACACTGCATGCTTCTAATGGCTTCCCCATGATTGCCCATAAAACGCTGGAGCAGGGAATCAATAATAATGATAGCAACACAAAAAACAACAAAAATGATAACAAAAATTCATAACCAACAAAATAATATAATAGCAAAATTCCTACCCAATATCATTCACTAAGGGCCTTTTTGCATGACTATTCCCGAGCCCTATCAAAATCCATGATAGTTCCTGGTCTCTACAGCTACCACATGAAACTGGTATCTTTAGGGGTAAGAAAACCAAAGCTGCAGGGCTAGAATCAATCAATCAATCAATCAATCAACCTACCTATCTATCATTGTGAAATGGGGGATTGAATTGTTGGGGATGATATGGGAGGGTCTATCTCTGAGCTATATCCTCTCACACTATTTTATTTAAAATAGGGTCTTTTTTGCCGGGCGTGGTGGCGCACGCTTGTAATCCCCGCGCTTGGGAGGCAGAGACAGGAGGATCGCGCAGGTTCGAAGCCAGCTGCGTGCGCTGGCTTAGGAGACCCTGTTTCCAAATAAAAATGTAAAAGTAGGTCTGGGAGTGTAGCCCGGAGGTAGAAGGGCTTCCAGGAACCCCAGTACCACCAAAAAAAAAAAAAAAAAAAAAAGGGGTCTTTTTTATTCTTTATTTTAAAACAGGGTCAAGTGCTTAGATTCAAGTGTGTGCCACCATGCTTGGCAATTATTGTTGTTTTGGGGATTAAACCCAGGGGCATTCTACCTCTGAGTTACACCCCCAGCTCTATTTTATTTTATATTTTTTTAATGGCACTGGGGATGGAACCCAGGGGCATTCTACCTCTGAGCTCCACCTCCAGCCTTATTTTTTATTCTTTATTTTGAAACAGGGTCTCACTGAGTTGTGCAAGGGATCTCACTAGGTAGTTGAGGCCGTCCGTGAACCGCGATCCTCCCGTCTCAGCCTCCGGAATGCTGGGATTCCAAGCGTGTGCCTCCACGCCTGGTTTAATTTTTATTTTGAAATAAGGTCTCGTGAAGTTGTGGAAAGCCTCGTGTTGCTGAGACTGGCCGCTAATCTGCAATCCTCCCGTCTCACCCTCCCAAGTGTGGGGATTACAAGCGTGTATGCCACCATGCAACAGGGTCTTGTTAAGCTGCTGAGGCTGGCCTCAGACCTGTGATCCTCCAGTCTCAGCCTCCCAACGACTCGCACTGCAGGCGTATACCACTGCACCCAGCTAGGGCTGGGACTGAAACCACTGTCTGGGTGCTCACAAAGCTCATTCCTTCTTTCTACCTCATGAGGAGGCTCTAGTTAGGCCAAGCACGTCCAAGAGTTTGGGGAATGCTGCTTGGTTGTGACTTCCTCCCCTTGGCACCCCGCCACAGGAACACCTTCCAGTAGCCATGAAGTTCTCCCGTGGAATCCCAGCTGTGGGGTAAGTGGGCTGGGCAGACCCAGGTGCACCCGAGGGACCGGGTCCGGCATGGCGATCTCAGCCCCAGGCCACTAACCTGGTGAGGCACGAGCCCCAGGGAGGTCGGAGGTTCGTTCATACGATCGTCGCTGCTGCTGGCCACGGCGTAGCCCCTGGGGAGAGGACACCAGAGTTTATGGAGAACACAGGTGAGGGCGACCGGGCAGCGTCCAGGTAAGACTGATGAGGCTAACCCAAAGGCCCCTCACTGCACAGCATAAGCTGGCAACACACCACATTCCCCGGGAGGGAGGGAGGGAAAGAGAGTGCTAAGGAAGTGCACGGTCTCGAGCTGGGAAGGCCAGAGCACGTGACCACTGGCCAGCTGCCCAACTCCTCTGTGCTTCGGGCCCTCGTCCACAAAGTAGGCTCAGGAGGTTGCGGTGATAAATTAGGAGTCTGTTAGATAAGCTGCCATGCGTGGCGCTTGGCGCAGGACAGGCCTGTGAATGTAAATTCCCTGACTCTCAGAGAGTCACACATCTAATTTTGAAATGGGAAACTTTCTAACCTTAGTTTCTTTTACTTATTTATTTATTTATTTATTTGTTTGTTTATTTTTCCAAGAAGCAGGCTCTCACTCTGTTGCCTGGACCCGAATCCAACTCCTGGGGCTCACGCAATCCTCTAGCCTGGGCCTCCCAAGCAGCTGGGGCTACAGGAATGCCACCATGCCCGCTTTGGTTCTCAAAGATTTTATCCCAAGTCCTTCCTGCCACAAGGTGGCAGTAAACTGAGGTGGCAGGGACAGCTAAAGCAGGCGGCAAAGGCGGGACGAGGACAGAGGACCTCCATCTTCACTGAACTCCAGAGCATCCTCGGTAGGTACAGATGCTACCACCGTTATACACAAGCAATCTTTCCAACTGCGTAGGAAGCCTGCGAGCCACAGAATCAACAGAATACTCATGTGGATATGTGAACTGACTTTCAGAGAATCCAATCTTTCATTTCTTTCTTTCTTTCTTTTCTTTTCTTTTTTTTTTTTTTTTTTTTTTTTTTGCAGTACCCGGGAGAGAACCCAGGGGCACTGTACTTCCGTGCTACACCCCCAGCCCTATTTTTCAGTCTTTTTTTGTTATTGAAACAGGGTCTCATTGAGTTGCGAAGGGCCTCCCTAAGTAGCTGAGGCTGTGCACACACTGTGATCCTCTGGTATCTTTCTCTGCCTCCTGAATGCTGGGATTACAAGCGTGCGCCACCACGCCCAGCTCAATCTTAAATTTCTGATAAATCTTAAATTATTTTGATTATCTCTTGCTTGTAATACAGACAGCATAACACAGTGCTCAAAACCAGCTTGGAGCCACACAGCTGGGCCAAGTCCTGGCTTCTCCACTTATGAAGATACAGACCTTTAGCTGCTTAGTTATCCTCATATGGCTCAACTTCCCTGTCACAATGAGAGTAATAGTTACAGTTCTTCCCTAACACATCTGCTATGAGGATGAGCTAATATTTGTGAAATGCTTAGGGCACTGTCTACCATGAAAGGAGCACCAACTAAGTGCTTGAAAAATTAAATTACAACATATTTGTCATATAGCCAGGTAGCAATACCTATTTTTTGTGTTTGTTTTGCTGTGGCACTGGGTTTTCGACTGAGGGCTAGACGTCATACATGAGGTATTATAGAGATGATGTGATTTACATCTCCTTCTGGGAAACATCTAAGCCCACTGGCAATCCTAAACTACCTTAATCCAATTAGGGCTGGTTTGATTCCTTCTGGCTCACCGTTGCTCTAAGGATAGAGGCCCCAGTGAGCTCTATCCACCAGCCCAATTTTATATATTTTGAAACAGGGTCTTACTAAGTTGCAGAAGGCCCAAGTTGCTGAGGCTGGCCTTCAACCTGCAATCCTCCTGTCTCAGCCTCCCAAGACTGAGATTACAGGCATGCATCACCATGCCCAGTGTCTAGGGTTCAGTCTCAAGTACTACATACGAAGACATAGGTATGTACATACATACACACATCTACACATACAACATGCCTCTTGGGGGGAGGAGTCCTCAGAGTGATCACCAATCCCCAGAAGCAGTGACCAACAACGACATTGACAAAAACGTACTGACGGAAAAAGGGGAAAACTGGAACGTGAGGCCAGCCAGCAAGGGAACCGTGGAAAAGACCCTCGGCAACAGGGTCCGGCTCACGGGGGCCTCGATCCCCAGAGCAACGCTGAGCCAGAAGCACAGCGGCCCTAAGTGGGTTGAGGTGGTTCGGACTGCTAGTGAGCTTAGGTGTTTCCCACAAGGAAATGTAAACCGTCATCTCTCCAATTTCTCATGTATGACGTCCAGCCTTCAATAAAACAAACCACAGAACACACAGGGATGAGGAGTGTGGCCCGTGGGCGAGGCACATGCCTGGGCATGGCTCCCTGCACCCAACAAGCAAAATAATTAGACAAGTTTCTTTTCTTTCTTTTAAGAAATTTCTCTAATTTTTTGCTTGTGTCACTCTATTGCCCAGGATGACTCCAAACTCCTGGGTTCAAGTGATCCTCCTGCTTTAGCCTCCCGAGTACTGAGACTTAAGCACGTGCCATGAGACCCTGCTTGGGACAGTTCAATATCAATTGGATATGTGATTATGTTAAAAAACTGCCTTTAACTTGTTTTATGTGTAAAAATAGTAGAGGTTGGACGCATACTAAAAATATATATTTTATGAGTGAAATATTATTATAATATTTTGGTGGTACTGGGGTGGGGGTGGGACCCAGAGGCTTTCTGCCTCCAGGCTATACTCCCAGACCTATTTTTTACTTTATTTAGAAACAGGGTCTCATTAAGTTACCGAGAGCCTCACTAAGTAGCTGAGGCTGGCTTCGAACCTGTGCGATCCTCCGGTCTCAGCCTCCCAAGCAAGGGGATGACAAGCGTGCGCCACCACAGTCGGTTCATATTATTTAATATGTATCTTCTTTTATGTATGACTGAATTTTCCATAAAAAAGTTTTGTTGATGTTTCTAAAAAATGGGTATATGATATTACAACACATGACCAAAGCTAGAAACAATTATAGACCACAGGAGCATACCCAAAGGAGATCCGGAGACAGAGACAGAAGCTAAAGACTTTAAGAGTTAACATGATTAAATGCTTTCGTGGAAGCAGAAAGTCCAAAAACCACAACTCCAGTAGAAAATAGGAAATGTATAAATAAGGCCAAATGGAAATTCTGAGCTGCAACATATAATAATGATATTATAATGAGATAAAAAAAAAACTCAATTGCTTTGGGCAGAGTGGCATACACCTAAAATCCCAATACTTGGGAAGCTGAGACAGAAGGATCAGAGTTTCGAGGCCAGCCTCAGCAACTTTGTAAAGCCTTGCCACCAAATAAAAAATGAAATACGGCTGGGGGTTGTAGCTCAGAAGTAGAACCCCCTTGGGTTTAATCCCCAGTCCCCAGTCTCACACACATACACTCTCTCTTCTCTTCGCTCTCTCTCTGTCTGTCTCTGTCTCTCTCTCGCACACACGCACACATAACACACACCTTTGATGAACAGGTTTTTTTTTTTTGTGTGGGTCTGGGGATGGAACCCAGGGCCATTCTACCTCCGAGGTACACCCCCCTAGCCCTATTTTTTTATTCTTTATTTTGAAACAGGGTCTCACTAAGTTGTAAAGGCCTCACTAAGTAGCTGAGGCTGGCCACAAACCATAGATTCTCCAGTCTCAGCCTCCTGAATGCTGGGATTACAAGTGTGCGCCACCACACCTGGCTATCAATGGATAGTTTTAAATATGAAAGAATAAGGAAAATGAGATATAAGGCAAAAGCAAATAGCCAGACTGAAGGGAGGAAAGACAAAAAATGGTTGAAAATGCAGAAAAGGCAGCCGGGCGTGGTGGCGCACGCTTGTAATCCCCATGCTTGGGAAGCAGAGACAGGAGGATCCCGCAGGTTCGAAGCCAGCCATGCTGGTGTAAGAGACCCTGTTTCCAAATAAAAAAATATAAAATAGGTCTGGGAGTGTAGCCCGGAGGTAGAAGGGCTTCCAGGAACCCCAGTACCACCAAAAAAAAAAAAAAAAAAAAAAAAAAAAGCAGAAAAGGCCATGAAAGACAAAACTAATAGCGAATATATAACAATAATAACGTCTTCTGGGGCTTCGACTATGTAAAGACTTTTTAAAGAACAAATGTGAAGACACTGCTGGCTATATACTCAACATCCATTCTCCTCCTCTGCCTTCTCACAATTTTATTCATAGAGGCAGTATGCCCAGCCAAAAACAAAACCAAAACAAAACACTACATTGATCAGTATTCCCTGCAGCTAGGAGTTAGATCAAGGGCTTAGTCTGCCAGGAAAGCCTTCAAAAAGGGGCAGACTCAGACGGCCACAACATTCATCCTTTCTTCGAAACCACCGTGCGAATGCCGCGCTGGGGGCCCAGCCACTATCTAGTGACCGTAGGGGAACGTGCGTAGGAAGACAGGTAAAGGCAGCTGAGCGAATGAGAAGGAAGGCAAGGCCCAGAGGCACAAAGAAACTGTCACAGCAGGCCTGCTGCTCACCCCGCACTCCCTGCTGCCTAAGAAAGAGCAAACCCCGTTCGGTTGAGTCACGGAACGGGGCCTCTGTTACATACAGCCGGACAGAATTTCTAACGTAAGTGGTTCACGTATTACCTTGCAAATATTCCAGGCTAAGAAAATCAAAGCTTAGCCAGTCGTGGTGATGCACGCTTGTAATCCCAGCACTAGGGAGGCTGAGACAGCAGGACTGTGGTTCGAGGACAGCCTCAGCTACTACTTAGCGAGGCCCTCTGCAACTCATCCATTCAACCTGTTTCAAAATAAAGAATAAAATATAGGGCTGGGAGTGTAGCTTGGAGGTAGAATGCCTCTGGGTTCCATACTCAGGACCACAAAAATAAATAAGTAAAGCATGAAGGTCCAAAGACCCCTGCCCCAAATGTATATTCTCCCTCATCATCAGTTGCCACAATAACTCTAGGAGAATTTAACTTTAGAGGGATACAGCCTCAAAAATCACCTGGCATGTTATCTCAGGCCAAAGAGTCAGACTGGGTTTTTGTCTGTTTGTTGTTTTGGGCACTGGGGACCGAACCCAGGGGTATCCTGCCTCCGAGTCAACCCCCAGCCCTTGTATGTATGTATGTATGATGTATGTATGTATGTATGTATGTATGTATGTATGTATGTATTTTGAAGTGGGGTCTCATTAAGTTGCTACGGCTGGCCTCAAACCTGCAATCTTCTTGTCTAAGCCTCCGAACAACTGGGATTACAGGCACGCGCCATTTTGCCTGGCCAAATCTAGGTATTTTTTAACTTAGAAAAAGAGCATAACATTCTCAAAAGACTGAGACTGAGAAGAAGCCAAGGGAGACACTGATGAAGGACTGCCCAGAAAACTTTTTGTTTGTTTGTTTAAACAGCCTTCTCTGAATGGCAAACTCACCCTTCTGGATGCTGCAAGACGGAAACCATCAATTCCACGGCCAGCGCTCCTGCAATCATGGCCAGCCCCGGACGGCTCACAGTGCACTGCTGGTCCAGGGTCCGGTCTCTGGTCGACTGCAGAGAAACAGGCATTGACACGTGCTGAAAGCTCCAGACCACTCAACCTAGAGTGCCTGAGCGCGAAACTCCTCCCTGCTGACGCTTTCAAATCCCAACAGATGCCCGCCGCTGGCCGAGGGCATCCAGCTTCAACAGGAGCATTTCTTGGGAGGATCAAGAGGCACAGAATATCTGATTAAGTTAATTAAGTGAGGTGACGTGCTGAAGAGGATTAGCCGCCTCAACAATTAAAGGTGGGGAAAAGCAACCACAGCACGGGCTCTGCTGATGGATCTGCACCCTGTGCTCTTCAGACGGCCTCAATCCAGCTCTCCTGGACTTGACAGCTAAAAGGCAGAGAGACGGAGAGGAACAGGGATTTGAAAAGTACGAGGGATTCTGCCCTGCCCTTCAAAGAATGAAAGCCTCTGAGGACCTCTGAGATGGGCGCCATGCCTTGCTGTCCTGCTGTCCTCAGCTGCTTACGACATGGGCACCTCGTGACCCCCCCAGACACAAGCCTTCACCCATTCAACCAAAGACATCCTAACCTAACAACTCTGGACAAATTCAGGGCTTTTCAGGGGGTAATTTCAACTCTGAGCAAATTTCGCTTTAAGAACAGAGATGGCTTTGCCACAATAGACCCTTCATTCTATTTGCTGGCAATAACCAAACAGGAGGACCAGGGCATTTCTAGCTCCGTGATGAGATCATCAAGCCTGCCCTCCTCAAAGGAGGGAAAGGTCATCTTTTCTCTCTACTGGGAGGACGTAAAAGCCAGTCGCCCAAAAAAGCAACGAGATATTACAGAACAAGATCTGAAAGACGGGGATAATCGAGGGGCGAGAACAGAAAGCACCCGTGCTTCGCTCCCTGGGAATTATGGTCTGCTCTGATAAAAGACCATTCCTGCAGAGCGCCTTGAGTGGTGTCATTGGCGCAGAGCATCCTGCATGCGTCTGGCGTGGCCCTGCCATTCACAGTGCCTCTGCACTTGACCCACTTTCTGCTGTGAGCTGGCAGGCCTGGTGTTCCTCCCCCTTCCGTGAGCTTGCCAGCGAAAATCTAAGAGGTGTGGTGCAAGTTGAATTTCGGACAAATAACAGATCATTTTTCTTAGCCTAAGTGGTCCTCAAATATTACACGGGACATACTTATACTAAAAGTTATTATCTGCCTGAGATTCCGGGTTCCTGGAAACCCTGTATTGTGACTTGATAAATGTGGCGAGCCTATGTCCCACTCCCATTCCGCAGAGGCACAGGGAGCCGAGGAGATGTATTCGGGGTCACCTGTGAGGCTGTGTCAGGGCCTGGACCGCCATCTGGGTCTTTGGACTCCATGTTTCACGCTCTGTTTACTACGGTGAGCGAGGAGACGGTATTGAGGGCCATCGGGAAGCAGCCTGTGCTGCGGTTTCTGTGCTGTCTCCACAGGGCTTGTGGCCACATTAATATTGGCGAAGAGCGAAAGCTGAATAGCCAGTCATGCTAATCAAGGCTCTTGGCAAGATGATGCTACCCCAGCCTTGTGAAAAGACAGTGTTGAAACAGCAATGAGAGAGCTGGGTCTCTCTGCCCCAGCACACAAGACAGTCATTGGTGATACGTGGGTCCACAAAGAAATCCACTTACATCTCCCGGAGCCACCACGTCATTGCAGAAATAGCAGCCAAGTTTGTAACCGGGGATGTTGGCAAAAAGCGACGAGCCCAGGAGGTCGGCGGATGCCCCGGCGTGGCGTGGACACACGTCCCCAGCCCCCTGCTGCCTGGGCTTCTTCAGTCCATGTCGCATGACAACAAACGTGTCAAAGCCCAAGGCGGCATTGATGACCAGCTGCGGAGTTCAAGGAGTAAGAGTTGAGAGAAAGGTAGGTCAAGCCGAGGCTCGTTTGTTATTTGACCCTAAAAGATTTTGTTTGCATATGAGTATAACTAGACCTACTGGCCAATGTGGCCAAAGCTCCACAATACTAATATTAAGCACAAAAAACTGACAAATGGTTAGCATAAATCATCTCAATTAATCTCTTTCTTTCTTGTTCGTTCTTTGCCGTGTATGTGCTGGTCCCGGGGACTGAGCCCAGGGGCATTCTACCTCGGATTCTACTTCTGAGCTGCACCCTCGGCCCTATTTTAGTTTTTATTTACAAACAGGGTCTCGCTAGGTGGCTGAGGCTGGCTGCGAACCCGCGACCCTCCTGTCTCAGCCTCCTGAGTCCTGGAGTTACAAGCGTGTACCACCACGCCCGGCTTCAAACAGCTACTATTAAAATATTGGAGCATTTCTTCCTGCTGGGTGGCCTTGAGAAGTGTATCTATCCCTATGCCTGGCCTTCCTTCTTCCTCCTCCTCTTCTCCTTTCTCCTGGATGCCATGGCTGAGCAGCTCGCCCGTCACTCCCTGCTGCTCAAGTTTCTGCTTCGAAGCCCGAGGTGGCGAGCCAGACCTCTGAGCTAAATAAACCTTTCCTACTTTATCTTGCCAGGTATTTTTAGTCGCAGCAATGCAAACGCTGACTAACAGGTATGGGGCAAGGCTTAGCTAGCGATTCTCTACTGCTGACCTGTATCAACTGTCACTCACCAAGCAAGGAAGGAAGAAAATGAAGTTTCTGTCCTCTGGGAGCTTACACTGGGCATCAGTATGCCTTCTGTGTAGAGTCCTTCCAAAGACTGTTAGAAAAAGTCGCCTTGCCATTACTGCTGCCTGGCACACGGGGGATGGTGTAACAGGGCAAAAGCAGTCTCCAGGGAGGCCCTGGCCCTGGGCTGCCCGGGCACACAGGTCGCTACTCTTTGTCTTTGCTAAAGGGAAGGAGGGCTGGGGACCTCTCCCTAAGTCCTGCGCAGAGACCAGAGCCCACCTTCCTCTTGCTCGCGGCGATGACGGTAGGAAGCCACCGGCTCTCCCTGGTGTCCATCAACAGGAAGATGACATCATGGCTCTCAATGAGCTGCTCCAGCTGCTCCACGTCCTTGCGGGCTTGCTCCAAGGTGACGCTGGAGAAGTCCACCGGGTGTCCGGGCATGGGGATGCTCATGTTGTATCCTCTGGAGTTCTAGGGAAGCACCCGGATGTATTATGTCTCAAGCCCGGCCTCCCCAAAGCCACCAGCACATACGCACTTGCAGCCACAAACTTCTCTGAGTACAATTATGTTGCTTTTCCCTACCTGACCTGGGCCCTTCACCTAATTCGCCTCTTAAAAATCGAGACAAGTTGCAAATCTTTCTCAAATCACTGTGCAGGGGAGGGGCACTGAACCAGAGCCCCACAGTGGGAGGTAAGTGCTCTGCCACCGAGCTAAGGCGCTCGCCTCCTTGCAGATCTTAACAGGGAGCTACAGACAGATGCTGAGGAAACCAGGGACATTAACGTCACAGAGAAGAAAGTGTTCTAGAGTCACCAAGCACACCTTTAGCCCCCTGCAGCCTGCTGACACAGGAACATAGGAAAACATCAGCCTTTCCACCCATCTGCCAAACCCTGTGCTGCCTGGAAAACAGCTCAGGGCAGGGCAGGTAGGTCTTTTCACAGAGGAAAACCTACGTTGTAGATAGTACATATTTTCTCCTTTGCTTCAACTTTAAAATTTAATTTCAGCCGGGCGTAGTGGCGCACACTTGTAATCCCAGTACTTGGGAGGCTGAGATTGTAGGTTCACAGCCACCTTCAGCTACTTAGTCAGACCCTCCACAACTTAGTGAGACCCTCTTTCAAAATAAAGAGTAAAATATAGGGCTGGAGGTATAGCTTAGAGGTAGAATGTCCCTGGGCTCCATCCCCAGTACCACACACACAAAAATGTTCATCTCTGGAATCCATGAAAAGGACAACAATAATTCCAATAATAACAACAACAAAAGCTGTAAGCAAAGCAAGAAAGGATGCTAAGCAGGCAGAGCTTCAGAAGAAAAGGGATTTCCAAACAAGCTTATTTCAGCTAAGAGACCACCACAAAAACTGCTACCGAGCCCCAAGTTATGAATTCACTAAGCAAGTTTCATGCATTTACCGTGTGCCAATCGGTGTAGGAGACTTCATGCATTTACCGTGTGCCAATCGGTGTAGGAGACTTCATGCATTTACCATGTGCCAATCGGTGCAGGAGACAATTATAAGAGCAGCAACTACAATGCTAATGACAAGGATACCTTCCTGGCTTACGACCATGGCGAAGCGTGTTAAATGGCGGTATCTTGATCCAAAAAGCCCGCACGTAGGTTAACGACACCAGCACTGATGCATCATTGTGACGCTGAGTAACCGATGTCAGCTTTGCTAGCCTAAATGAACCCTTACGGGCAAAAATTTCTGCCAGCAAGTGGACACAGAAGCGCCTGCTTTAGGTCCACCCTCCAGAGGTGGACTTCAGCAAGTTTCAGTGCAATGTTGTCCCACCTTGGCTGAACGGCAGAATGACCACGAGGTTCTAAAATGCCCTAACGCCCAGGATTTTCTCCCGGCAACATGAACTAGGGTCTCTGAGAGGACCCCAGAGAGAGCACCAACATTTTCTAAACGCCCTAGGAGATTCAACGGTATAACAGGGAGTGGTATAATCTACACAGAGTGAAATACACACATCACACGTATGGTTTCATGTATTCTGACAAACCGCAGATGAATCATCACGCATACAAGATACAGAATATGTCCACGACCCCAGAATGCACTCCTTCCTAGGCAGTCTCCATCACCCCTCGACAAGCACACTACTTTATAAACCATAGATGAGTTCTGCCGATTCTATGACCTCAAATAAATAATATCCTAAAACATACACATATTTGTGTTTACTCTGTCAACTCCGTCTAATGCTTCTGGGTTTATCCATATTGTTAATATCAACAGCACATTCCTTCTTAATTTTTTTATTTTTACTTTTGTAAGTATGAGGATCAAACTCAGGGGCACTCTATCTTTGAGCTACACACCCCAGCCCTCTTCTACTTATTTTATTTAGAGATAGGGCCTTGCTAAGGAGCTTAGGCTGCCCTGAGCCTGTGGCCCTCTTGCCTCGGCCTCCCGAGTACGGGGATTGCACATGTGTGCCACCACACCCAGCAGAGCATGTTTCTTTTTGTTGTATAACCACACGGGGAATTGTTCATTCATTCTCCCTTGGTGGTTATTTCTAGTTGCTGGCTAGATTGAATAAAGCTATAATGGGCAACCAAAGCACAACAACAAAAACCTTCAAATAGCTACAAAAACCTGTATTTTATTGTTTTGCCTTTAAAAAAAAAAGGTGACCTCAAACAGTTATTTGATGTATAAAAGATTGGCTATTTGCTTATTCAATTATTATATTATTATTATTATTATTATTTTGCAGGTCTGGGGATGAAACCCAGGGGCATTTGACCTCCAAGCTACACCCCCTGCCCTATTTTTTATTCTTTATTTTGAAACAGGATCTAAGTTGCGGAGGGCCTCACTAAGTAGCTGAGGCTGTCCGCGAACCGCGATCCTCCAGGTCTCAGCCTCCCGAATGCTGGGATGACAAGCGTGCGCCACCACGCCCGACTTGTTTGTTCAATTAACTCGACCCCAGCATTACAGTAGTTCTTTTAGTATAATTTTATCACAGCATTTTAAAAGCATCTGCAAAGGGTCAACAAGACATCCCGAGGCTGTCCGCAAACCACCATCCTCCGGTCTCAGCCTCCCACATGCTGGCATTATAATCGTGCGCCGCTACACCCAGCCTCATTCAAAGTATTTTATGCAGATAATAATCCACAGTTTCTATGACCTGGACTTTTCAGTTACTTTAAAGTCTGGAGCTGGAACATGGTTAGTTTGGGTCAAGGATATTTTTGAGCCAAGAATAAAAGTCGGACTTCCTGGTTCTAAGGGAGTATGAAAGGCTGTCCAGGTCACTCACCCTCTTGGTCACCAGGGGAGGCTGGGGATGGGTGCTCACTAAATCCTGGTATTGCCTTCTTGCACCTTCTTATGAACGTGGTATGGGAGAACTAAAAATTAAAAAAGGCCTAGCACCCATTACCTTTTGTTCCCCCAAGTCAGATGTCACTAGGCTCCCAGTTCAGAGATTAGAATTCTGCAGTAATTGAACATGTGAGGGATGGTTCCAATTGCACCATCTTGCATTGACAGAAACAACCTTCCCCCTTTGCCAGGTATCCAGGTTATCTGAGAAATGTACACTGCACACAGCTGCTAACCTCACAGGGCCGCTTATCTTGCCAGAATGTGCTTCCTGACCTCCAGCCTCCCTCTGCACTCTGGACCTTGCCTGCCTCTCTCAGAACTGTCTCCTACTCACCTCCTGCACAGCTCAGTACAAATGACACCTCCTCAAGAAAGCTTTCCCCAGCTCCCCAAACTGTCCAGGGCCCACTCGCTACTTCAACTACAATTAAACAATGAATTCATTATTCAGTACGGACTTCCTCCAGTAGAACAGGAGCTCTCTGAGGGCAGGGCCAGGCCTTGGTCACTTAGGCCTAGCCCTTCTCCATGGCCTGGTATAAGAAAGGTGACCACGTGTGGTGGTGCACGCTTGTAATCCCAGTAGTTAGAAGGCTGAGACAGGAAGATCACAGGCTTGAGGGCAGCCTCAGCAACTTGTAAGGCCCTCTGCAACTTAGTAAGACCCTCTTTCAAAATAAAGAATAAAATATCAGGCTAGCGGTGTCACTCAGAGGTAGAATGCTCCTGGGTTCAATCCCCAGTACTAAAAAAAAAAAAAAAAAAAAAAAAAAAAAAAGTGACCAATATATTTCTTTTGGATGAAAAAATACTACATTAAATCAAATATATAAAGAAAATCTATTGGCTAGCCTGGCTAGCCAAGAAGTTAAAGAGTTTCACAAGTATTTTTTGTGTAACTTTGATGAATTGTACTTTAATGGCTGCTGTACATTATCCGTTATTATTTATAGGGGATGAGGGTTCAAAGTGTAGGAGACTTGGACCCTGCCCTCACCTTGAGAACCCCGAAGGGCAAACACAGTCACAAAATGTTAAGTGCTGCTCTGTTCCGGGGCGGGCTGCTTTTCCTGGGGAGAGCTGGCTGGTCTCCAAGACCTTCTCTGGCCTTCCTTCATCTTCCTGAGCCTCCCTCCGCGTGCAGGCCCCAGCCTGGTTTCAGGCTCACAGAGCACAGCGCTTCTTCCTGCCGCAGGCACCCGCAGATGCTCGGCCGCCCCAGGGTGGCTCCTTCCCACTCACCTGCAGGATGGGCCTCCTCGGGGGGTGCTCCCTGATCTCCCCAGCCCCCAGAGTCGTGCAGGCCAACCCTTCATACATGCTTACGGCCACGGCGCTCCTGCCTCATGCACTTATTGCAATTTAAAGATCTGTGATGTTCTTTGCTGATGACCATGCCCCCCACAGGACTATAAGCTCCAGGCGGCAGCCAGGGAGCTCTGTCCACTGAGTTCCCCGTCCTCCGATAAAATCACGTCAGGCCCTTTGCAACATGACTTTGCAGGATCCTGAGGAGACAGAGCAGACTGACCAGCCCCACGGACTTGGGCCTGGCCTTGTGACTTCCTCTGGTTTCGGAAAGGGAAGCCATTCCACTGTGCTAGGTTGAGATGAGACTTTGAAAGAGAGATGATAACGGAGCTCTTTCAGGTGTTCACCTTCTACCTTAACAGCAGGAGGACCAAGTGACTGTGGATTTTTTTAGTCTCCATTTTGGAATAATGGCATGCAAGGCAGACGTGAAGCTGACTGGAGGCCTGGAGTTCTGCCTCAACTAGCAGCTGACGACTACCCGACTGTGGGTGAAAACACTGTTGGTAATTGGAAGCCACTGCGACTCTGAGACTGTGCTCGAGAGGCGATGCTGTAACAGCAGAGACCCAGCTAATGCACCTCCTCAATGCAGTTTGCGACTTACCCTGTTTCTTTTGACATCTAGCACAGAGTTGGGTACGTAGTGGGTCCTCAATCAATACTGCTTAATTAAACCCAGTAAGTGAACTGCTCAGGGGTACTGGTGAAATGAACCAAGCCATCAACATTGCTTCTACAGCAAAGCCTTCCACACACATCAATCAATACTGACTAAAAGGAGAAATTTCAAGAAAGCAATCTTTTTCTTGGCTGGGGCCCAGAGTCTCTCCTAGCATGTTAAGTAGAAGCAGATGCTTCTAAGACACCTCATCTGGCTCCTGTCACATAAATTGATTAAGCATTCAAGACGTAGAATCTTTTTTGCTGGATGACCAAAAAAAAAAAAAAAAAAAAAAAAAACCTCAAGATTTTGAACCAAATGAGGTGCCTGACTTATCTCTTATTATCTGATGTTTCTCAAGTAAATGATGTAACTCAAAAATAAGCGGCAGCTAGAGCAAAAAATTCAACTTTTACCCTATCTTTCTTCTACACAGAGACCTGCATTCAATTTAACCTCATAAAATGTACTAAGTAACTACCAAGTAGTCTGCTGATAGGGGAAAAATAATATATTACATCTGAGCCTCCATAAATCCCATTATAACAAGGCAGGATATAAAAATATACACACTTCCACATTCTCCAACTTAAACTTATACACCGCTTTCAAACTTACAAAACAACGTGGGGCAAGTGCTCTACCACTGAGCTACATCACCAGCCACTGCTGCATTGTGTGTGTGTGTGTGTGTGGGGGGGATATTAGGGATTGAACCCAGGGGCATCTACCACCCAGCTACACCGCCAGGCCTTTTATTTCTATTTTGAAACGGGGTCTCACTAAGTTAAGGAGGGCCTTGCTAAGCTGCTGAGGCTGGCCGCAAACCTGCAATCCTCCTGTCTCTACATCCCACACACTGGGATGCCAGGCAGGTGCCACCAGGCGGGACCACTGTTGTATTTTTTAATCCCTTTCTCTGAGGGGAGGAAACATCCTTGGCCACATGATGAGTGCCTGGTAGGGAGTGACAGATGTCTGATTCTCTGTCACGGATATCACAGAGATCCATTCTCCCAGACTTAATGACTTGCAGAGAGAGGAAAAAGGTGGTGACATTCCAAAAGGCTTCAACATACCACTCCGGGGAATATCCTCTGGAGCCGGTCTGCTGCAGCCAAGGCTTTGGGCTGACCACCTGCCAGGCAATCTTCAAATTCGTAGAGAGGCTGCCGCACTGGGTTGGAGTAGGAGATCTTGGCATTGTCCACAAAGGTGATGTGTCTGACGCCCCAGCCCTGCAGGGGAGGACAGAGGTAATTGGTAATTACCTCTGTGCACGTCTCACAGGATCTCTCTCCTGAATTTCCTAGACGGGACATTGCTTCCAAGGACCTCAGGAACCTCAAAGCAGGGGAAACTTGAGGAATTGAATTGTACAGATTCGGTGTCTGATAAACAGAATGCCGACTTCCTTCCAAAGACAAGACAATTTTAGGTCCCATGGCCGGTTTCCTGCCGTAATGAAACTCAGAAATGTCAGAGAGGGTCTACCTAATAATTCGTTATTTTTGACAGTGGCACCAGGGAAAAACTTGGAAGCAAATCCCACAAGAACTTTCTACATTGCTGTTTTAAAATGATGAGCAAGAGCCCCAATGTCTTTGGTTTCCTTAATGAATAAATTAAGTATAAATAACAACTCCTCTTGAAACTCACTGAAAGCCTGTTAACCCCAGGAGAAGGATTCACAAGTCATCCATAAGTCATTCCCCACTGTATGATAAGGTAGAAGAGCTGTCTCTCAGTGTTTCTCTAAGACAGAAAAGCCTTGTTGGTGATTGGGCGCTTTAGAGCTGATGCTGTTCTCATAATTTTCATGATGTCATAGACTTTAATTAGAATCTCCTGTAAAGTTTCATAAAGCTACATAATTTAAAAGTTGGACAGAAGCCGGGCATGGTGGCACGTGCTTGTAATCCCAGAGTTTCAGAGGCTAAGACAGGATGATCGCGGGTTCGCAGCCAGCCTCGGCTACTTAGTGAGACCCTGTTTCAAAATAAAGAATCAAAAGTTCGGAGGTAGAAGGTCTCTGGGTTCCATTTCCAGTACAATAAATGAGTAAAAGCTGGACAGAATCTCTAAAATCCTTAGTCTAATCACTGAGCTTTAGAGATACTGAAACTGAACATAGAAAAGAGAAGTGACTTATCTAGGATCACACAACTTCTTAGTGATTTTTGGGAATGAACGAGATACTCAGGGCTGCCCCCAAATGATGATACCTACTTAGGTGTATTTTAGTAGATCATAAATAAGTATAGTCATCCCTCTGTATCTGTGGGTCCTCAATCTGCAGATTCAATTCACTATGGATGGGAAAAATGCCTCTGCACACAACAGGTGCAGATATTTTTCTTGACACTCTTCCCTAAAATAAACAGCACAACTATTTACATAGCATTTACCCTGTATTAGGTATTGTGAGAAATTTAAAGATGATGTAAGGTTGTACGTACAGAAGGATACACATGGGTTCAGTGCAAACTGAACCATTTTGCCATTTTATTTAAGACACTGTAGCACCGTCAGAGTTTGATGCCCACACAAGTCCTGGGACCAATCTCCAGGATACACATAGGTTCAGTGCAAACTGAACCACCAGGCCATTTTATTTAAGAAACTGTAGCATCCTCAGAGTTTGATGCCCACACAAGTCCTGGGACCCATCACTCTCAGACACCAAGGGATGGACTACGGGTTGGTCTAGAGAAGTCCAGCTCTGACGAAGCTCTCTATTGTCAGTATATGGGGACTCTGAAGTCCATTAGAGACGAGGTCTTGGGGGGGAGAGTCGAAGTGGACCCAAGACTTATTCCAGGTTGAGAACAAAGGGCCAGCAGTGCCCTTTCAAAGCCTACTTTGGGTTGTTGGTTTATTTTGAACATTCCTGGTGACTTTTTGGTCTACCCTCTCCCATGGAGGTGAAAAGAAGTAGGAAGAAGCCACAAGCTGCTGGGCTTGGTTTGGGTGTTATGTTGGAGGTATTTTTACATTCCTGAATTCCAGCCCTATGTTTTTTTTTTTTTTTTTTTAAATAGGGTCTCACTAAGTTGCTGGGGGCCTTGCTAAGTTGCTGAGGTTAGCCTAGCACCTGATCCTCCTTTCCCATCCTCCCAAGTACTAGAATTACGAGTGTGCACCACTATGTCCAACCTCTAAAATCTGAAAGATGTTCTCCTATTCTTTTTTTTTTTTTGTAGTACTGGGAATTGAACCCAGAGGCATTCTATCTTCAAATTATACTACAACCCAATTTTTATTTCTAATTTGGAAATAGGGTCTCCTTAGGTTGATGTTAGTCTCACTGCTTGCTGAGGCTGTCCTTGAACTTGTGAAATTCCTGTCTCAGCCTCCCAAGTACAGGGATTACAGGTGTGCACCACCACACCTGGCAAGATGCACATATTCTTTGATGTACTTCCAGCAATCTGTCCTGGGAAATATTCTGAAATACTGCTAAAATGCAACCAGAAAGATATTCTTTGTAACATAATTTAATTAATCTAGTAACATAATTATAGAAAACCAGAAACACCATTCATGCCAAATATTACAGAATTGTCTCAGGAAATTAAGAGATGTGATAAATGTCTTGTCATGTAAGGTGGTATATTCTCCAGCCATTATAAAACCCCAACAGGCATCACTTTTAATGATATGGGAAAGTATTTACAATGTTAACTAGTAAAGGGAAGGGACACTAGTATGTACAAAATAAGACTTGTAAATATATGTTAAACATACTCTAAAAGCAAAAGGGTGATGGGAAAGTGAGTACTTTTTCCCCCTCTTTTCTACCTTGTATACTTTACAAATTTCTATACTGACTCTACTTCATAATTTCAAAAAAACACCATAGAAGTTGGGTGTGGTGGCGCATGCCTGTAATCCCAGTACTTGAGAGGCTAAGACAGGAGTATGGAAAGTTTAAAGCTAGCCTGGGCATATGACCCTGTTTCAAAATTAAAAATAAAATAGGACTGAAGGTATATCTCAGAGGTAGAACACCCCTGAGTTCAATCCCAGTACCACAAAAACAATACCAACAAAAACTACTTTGGGGACATTTTTCTTAAGAACAAATTCTATAAAGATGCAAATAAAAGAATGTTTATTTCAATAGTATCTCTGATAGGAAAAATAAAAAGAAATGACACAATATTGAGCATATAAATTGAGGATACAGTCATACAACAAAATACCATTTTTCATAGTATGAAAAACAATAGAAAGGTAGTCACAATTGTTTTGAGTTATTGGTATTGTTTGTGGTACTGAGGTTGAACCCAGGGGAGCTCTAGCACTGAGTTAACATCTCCAGTCCTTTCTTATGTTTTATGTTGAAACAGGGCCTTGCCAAGTTACCACACACTGGTCTTGAACCCGTGATCTTCCTGCCTCAGCCTCCTGAGTAGCTGGGAAGACAGGTGTCTCCACTATACCAGTTAAAATAAATAAGTTAAAAAGAATTCTGGAGAGAGCATGCTATGATCCAGTTTTTGTAAATACAAACAGATGATGACAAAGGCCTGTTTTTACATTTATGTTTGCCAGGGATAATATCTGGGAAAGATATCCTAAGCACTCATCCGGAAGTCTCTTAAATCGAGGAAATAGGACTTCGGGTGGGGATGGAGTGAGGCTTTCTGTTTCGATCTTATAATAAAAGCAAATATTCCTTTTATAATGAAAAAATAAATAAGGGAGGGACAAGGGAAACTGAGAAAAGGAAGGCATCATGTGTTATTAGAGAAAAGAAGAAGCCACAGCCCCAACCCTAACTTACCATGAGCGTCCTAGCTACATTGCAACCCAAGGTGCCAGCGCCCAGCAGCAGACATCTGACGGACACGACCTTGTCCAGGTCCAGAGTGGGGACCAGCCTCCAGCACATCAGTTTGAGGTTGAGGTCTACTGACGACTCGGCCAGCCTGAAGAAAGGAGAGAAGTATGGAGCCAGTCGGTCGCTCATTTGTACCCCAGCCTGACCAAAAGACAGACAAAGTTGCCACCGAAGAAAGCAAGAAATAAATACTCAGGAAACTGGAACCAAAGGGAATGCAGATAACTGGAGTCCTCTATGGTGGACCACAGACGTGATGCTGAGCTCTTAACAGCCGAAGTGAAACATGAAACACAGCCCCTGAGGAGCCATGCCCACGAATAAGGACACACCAAAGGCTTAAGGGAAGAGGAGCTCGGCGTACTGAAGACGGAGGTGTCTTCCATGGCTCCTGAAGAGACCACACTTACCTTCACTGTTAAACCCAAGACGGGTCTCCGCGAAACACTGCTCACAACGCCCTTCCACACGGGCCGGTTTACAAAGCCAGCAGGCAATGCAGAAAGGACGGAAAGGCAGAGAGAGGGGCATGTCCACGTGACTCAGAGTCTGAGCCTGACCCCAGGACAGAATTTAGAAGGTCTGGAGTAAAACTGTGTGCCCGCAGGATACCCGTCATTATACTAACTCGCACGCCCAAGCTTGAGCTAGGCAGGAGGCAGTGTGGAGCAAAACATGCGCCGGTATGAAGAGCAGCCGCGCCGAATCATGCAGCGCGGCACAGCCCGATATAGCCTGGCGTGCTGACCAGGAAACACGCCGGGGGAAAAGCGCATCCCAAACCCGGTATGAAGAGCAGCCGCGCCGAATCATGCAGCGCGGCACAGCCCGATATAGCCTGGCATGCGTGCTGACCAGGAAACACCCCGGGGGGAGACGAGCATCCCAAATCCGCGTACCTTTTGGGGTCCATACATTCACTAAGGTTCACCATCCTTGGTCCCATGCCTCCTTTCTGGTTCTTTTCCCAGCCAACGGCTTTAGGACAATCTTAAGGAAAATAAAACACCAAGTTTAATAAAGGAAGTCAGAATAAAAGCAAGTCAAGGGTCAAACATGCTTTAAAAAAGTCAACGCTAGCCGGGCGTGGTGGCGCACGCTTGTCATCCCCGTGCTCGGGAGGCGGAGACAGGAGGATCGCGCAGGTTCGAAGCCAGCCGCGCTGGCTTAAGAGACCCTGTTTCCAAGTAAAAATATAAAACATGGGTCTGGGAGCATAGCCCAGAAGTAGAAGGGCTTCCAGGAACTCCAGTACCAAAAAAATAAAAAAAATAAAAAAGTCAACACTCACAATGGCCCCTGCATCAATAAGCCTTCAGTTCCCTCCTTTCTCAAAGAGGCTGCGGGCCTGAATTTCTCTCTACTTGCAGCAGCTGCCTCTTCCCATCCTCCCCAGCTACCAAGCAAGAATCTTATTTAGAGAAGATTACACTCCTGGCAGGAGTTTCTGAAACAGCTCTCAATCCTGACCCAAGTTGCCTCAATAGCCATCATTAATAAAAGTTACAAAAAGGCAACAGCACTTGGAGTAGGTATAACGCTGTGGGAGCCGCTCTACGCAGACGAGGCAAGTCAGCCGACCCAGCACACCTTCCCCTGAAGTTCCCGCTGGAGCCTGAACCTCTAGGTTCAGTGAGTCCTTCTGTCCCCAGTCTCCCCGCTCGGCTCTCGCCGACCTCTGCGCACCCGTGAGCACGGGGATCACAGTCCAGGGCGCCTGTCCCTCTTGAAACTTAAGCTCCTCATTATTCTTTCAGATTTCCCATTCCCCGGCTTGTCTTATCTTTCCCGTCCTCTGAGCCCCTGCTAAGGGAGTCTCTGTAATTCCAAGTTCGGCAATTCTCAGCATCTACCCTATTCAAGGCTAAACAGGCTTGGGAAATACTTCCATCCTACCCCTATATTTGATATCTAGCACCCAGCATCACCTAAACTTGGAGATCCACATTGCACCTGAGCTCCGAGAGGCCTGCAGTAAAGAAACCACTTCGCTTAGCCAGGCATGATGGCAGATGTAATGCCCATGCTTGGGAGGCTGACACAGAAAGACCACAGATTCCAAGCCAACCACTGCAACTGAGCAAGACCCAAATCAAAATAAAAAATACAATGGGGCTGAGGGCATCTAGGTTAACATTAAGTGGGAGCTATTTTAGAATGTGCCAGAAGAGGGTGCCAAATCCAACGCAAATCACAAAAGACAGAAGAAAGGCCATAAGATTTCTTAAGGCTGTAAAACTAAAAAGCAAAGCAGCTTCCTCTGCTGACTGACCGCACAGAGGACTCTGTCAGTCTTTCTGAGTCATCTAAGGCCTCAGTGGAATTCCATCTAACTCCAGTTTAGAACAGCAATCACCAAGGATACAAAGGACAACAGATGCTGCAGAGGCTGGCACGGATGTGGGGAAACCGGAGCTCTTACACACTGCTGGTAGGACTGTAGATCAGTGCAGCCACTATGAAGGCCAAAAGCCCAGAAATGGGACCAGATGACCGCCCTGCCAGGCCTGGGCATCTCCCCAAGGGAATGAGCATGGAGCACTGAGAGTCATACACGCGTTCCCGTATTTTTAGCAACACAATTCACAGTAGCCAAATTATGGAGCCAACCTAGGTGTCCATCAACAGATGAATGGACAAAGAAAACGTGTTCTATGGACACACAATGGAATTTTACTCAGCCACAGAGAAGCACAAAATTGTATCATTCAAAGGAAAAGGGACAGAACTGGAAAAGATGATGCTACGTGAGATCCGCCAGTCACAGAAAGTCAAGAGTCCTCTGTCCTCTCATATGCGAAAACTAGAGAGAAAACAGAAAACGAAAAGGACCTCAGATAAACTAGAGGAGAGACCAGGGGAATGGTGGGAGGGGGTTGGGGGAGAGGAAAGAGGAAGCCTGAGGAAAGATACTGATCCGAAGGGACCACTATCAACCCATGAACGTGTACTGGGAGGGGAGGGGCAGCGGGAGAGGGGTGCGGAGGGAAACACAGCAGACGTGGTGTGCACGTGTGTGCAGCATCTTGGACCTCACTATGATGGATAATTATCGCGCGCCAATTTTAAAAAGGGCATCGGCGCTAGAGCACAGGTTCACTGGCAAATGGCATCTGAGTTAATCCTGAATCTTCTTGACTTTTGCACTCTAGGAGAGACGTTCTGAAAAAGATGAGGCGTCTTCAACATTTCCACCACACACACACACACACACACACACACACACACACACACACACACACACATTTAAGGCATACCCATGGATAGAAGAAATGCACTCGAAGTCACGGGATGCTTTGAGGAGCACATTAAACAACATACGTGAAGGCACTCCGAAAGGCAAGTAAGTCACAAAAATCGAGGGGTTATTCTGGAAGGAGGAGAACTGAATGCTTACACAGTGGGACGGGAAATGGACATAACCCTGCTTCGGCATCTATAATAGAGCAGACACAGCACTCTGCTCTTCACAAAGGACCTAGACCCTCAAAATAAACACTCTGTGCACCGGGTGTTAGCATCCTTATTTTGCTCAAATTTGAGTATGTATTCTACACCTGTGGCATCGATTAAAATATAAATACAAATGTGTACCTATGTGCACACACACACACACACACACACGCTTTTCTACATAAAATGCCTCTCCATGTAAGTTTCCTAATAAAATCGGGATTAGCCAACATCTGTCACACACAGCAAATGAAGATGTTAAACGTGGGGGCAGAAGCGGCACTTCTGCAGACTGGCTTACTATGGGAGAACAGAGTCACACAAAACCTCCTTCCATGTATGAGAGATAAATAAAAAGGTGTATTAATATCCCATCCTTCCTCCAGGAAAGGACAGAAATAAGAATTTGAGTGAAGCAAAAATAAAAATAAAAGCCAGGGGAAAAATCCTCAAGACTGAAAAAACTGCCCGGAGAAGACTCCCCGGTGCCAATCTCTGCCTTTGTTCCGGGCTCAATAGCAGAGCGTGCCCCCTTTCCAAGCAGGTGTGCGCCCCGGCGGGGAGGCAGGACTTGTACTTCTCTCTCCCTTCTGCAGTCATTGTGAGGAGATGAAAAGAAAGTAAACCGGTTTCAGTTTCTGATAAATGGTAATCATATGCATTCTCAAAGACCGGCAAATTACCTGGGCTGAATGCCATTTCTGGAAGCTTCACTTCGAAGATGATGCTGTGGGCCACATCTCTCGCCCCCTGCATGGTGCGGTCCCGGAAGCAAAGGACTTCAACAGACTGGAAACTGCCACTCCTGTTGTCGTGCCCCGGGTTTTTAATTATTTTAAGGAAGAAAGAGAAGAAAAAAAAAAAAAAAAAAAAAAAACCTAAGAGATTCGTCAAGCGAGAGAATTCAACACATTGTAATTCTTCCTCTCTAATACCTTCCGGGGATGAGCTGCACTTTGCAAAGACTTTGAACATTATCACGTAGACACCCTATGTCCAAGTGGTTGAGGCTGAACACTGAATTGGCTGTAATTTCTTTCTAGGTGAATTTTATACAGTAATTGCGTTGCAGAGAAATAATTCTGACAAATGAAGCTTTTAAATGCAGGGAAGAGTGTGCCCAAGACATTAGGAAGGACCTCTAAGACCTGGGTTCTTCTGGCCCCTTCCTCCCATTTCAATTCCCACTTAATGAAACAGCGCCTGAGCCGGTAGTCGGGAAGCCTATTAGAAGCGAACACACATCACCACCTGGATGAGGAGACGGACAGCCGGCCCCCTCTGCGGCTTATCTGCAACTTATCTATCTTTGTTTTAGGTAGACGTTTTTATGTAAACATCTGGACTTATGTAAAGCAGACAAACAAGTGCATGAACTCTTATAAAGGCGTGGACATTCCCACCCAGCCTGGACAGCCCGCCTTCTAAGCTCTCACACTGCTTTTGAGCTTTACACAAGACTCTGTTCCTTCAGGTCCAGCTTATTTCACTCAGGACCACGTTTGCTAAATCCATAAACACTGATGTGTGCACTGGTAGTTCATACTGACTCCCTGCAACAGAGCATCCCATTGTAAGGAATACTCTACAATTTATGATCCATTCCATTTTTGAAGAATATGGGGGCTATTCCCAGGTCTTGGTTATTAAGAATAATGCTGCTTGCTGGGCACCGTGGCATACGCCCAAAACCCCAGTCCTTGGGAGGCTGAGGCAAGAGGATCCTAGGTTCGAGGCCAGCCTCAGCAACCTAGTGAGGCCCTCAACAACTTAGTGAGATCCTGATTCAAAATAAAAAATAAAATAGGGCTGGGGTGTAGCTCAAAGGTAAAATGCTCCTGGGTTCCATCCCCAGTACCACACACACAAAAAATGCTGCTATAAACATTTTTCTATGTGTTTTGCTTGTATTGATGTCTGCATTTCTGTATGTAATAAATTGATAGTATAATTAGAAAGCCATACATAATTTTTTTTTTTGGCAGCACTGGGGATGGAACCCAGGGGCATTCTACCCCCAAGCTACACACCCAGCCCTATTTTTTTTTTAATTCTTTATTTTATTTATTTATTTATTTTTTTGGTGGTACTGGGGTTCCTGGAAGCCCTTCTACCTCCGGCTACACTCCCACGGGCTACACTCCCAGACCTATTTTTATACTTTTTTATGTGGAAACAGGGTCTCCCAAGCCAGCGCGGCTGACTTCGAACCTGCGCGATCCTCCTGTCTCTGCCTCCCAAGCGCGGGGATTACAAGCGTGCGCCGCCACGCCCGGCAAATTCTTTATTTTTTAAACAAGGTCTCACTGAGTTGCAAAGGGCCTAAGTAGCTGAGGCTGTCCGCAAATCACGATTGTCCCGTCTCAGCCTCCCGAATGCTGGGATGACAAGTGTGCGCCACCACGCCCAGCTAGATATTTTTTACTTCGGTAGATACTATCAAACATCTCTGCAGTAGCTTTTGCGAGGTCCCACTGCCCGTATTTTCGACTACACTCAGTACAGCACTTTCGTTAAATGATTTTGTTAGGTGAAGAGTAGTATCTCATTACGATGTGAATGATTTGAATGTTATTTCTTTGATGGCTAATTTTAATTATTTTAGGAGCAGGGGGAAAAAAGGGATGATAGCAACGGGAAACTTGTATCTGAAAGCAACCCAAGAAACTAGAACCTGTAGCTACTCAGCCTACCACAGCCTAAAACAGCGTTAGTACAATAGGAATAAAGTCTGCAGGTCCCTTGCAGACCTGCTTAGGAACTGACAATGGATGGAAACTGGAATGTGACCAATTTACTGATGGATTTTTGGGGGTCTTATGCCAGTTATAAAAAAATGCACTTGGGAAAAGAGAGACACAGGCAGACACGTTGTCAAAAACACATAGACACACACACACACACACACACACACACACACACACACACACACTTGTAAATACCATCTGTGTGCTGCTAGGACCAAAAAATTCCTCAAAGGCCATCCAGGGTACTGGGCTAAGTTACAGGGATCATATACACCAACTGTTATCTGTGAACAAAAAAGACTTTCTGAGTGAGTCAAGAATCACGACACTTTCAAAATACAGACACTGTTCACACTCCCTCCTCACATTTTAGGCTGTTCTGAAAAGCCTTAAAAATGACATCCTTGATGGAGGACTAAAGAGAAGAGGAGAAAGCTAAAGGGTCTCACGCTAAACTAAACTACGAAGCGTGTGTGTGTGTGTGTGTGTGTGTGTGTGTGTGTGCACGCGCGCACGCGCATGCGTGGGAGAGTGGGGGAGGAGAGGGAGAGGCTGAGTATGAAATCTTAAATCCAGGGGCCTTCTACCCCCCAGTCCTTTTTCTTTACTTGGAAACAGAGTCTCAATAAGTGGTTGAAGGGGCCTCGACCCTGTCATCCTCCTGCCTCAGCCTCGCAGGTACTGGGATTAGAGGTGTGCGCCAGCACGCCTGGTCATTTAATGGAATCTTCACGCTCCAATTCTCCTGAGTTAGAGTATGATCTTAAAGGAGGGCTTCCTGTGACCAGCAAGATCTCTCCGTCTGGCCGGGCACCATCACCACCTCCACCTGCCACTCCTCCACAGCGGACACTTCTGTATTATGCGCCCCTCTGGCAATCAAGACAGTTGCTGCCAGGCAAACTATAATACTAAGTCAATCACTGTTCAGTTCCACCTTTTTTTTCTTGGTGGTACTGAGGATAAAACCCAGGGGCATTCTACCTCCAAGCTATACCCTCAGCCCGATTTTTTATTCTTTGAAACAGGGTCTCACTGACTTGCATAGGGCCTCACTAAGTGGCTGAGGCTGGCCGTGAACCACAATCCTCCCGTCTCAGCCTCCCAAGTGCTGAGATAAGTGTGCGCCACCACGCCCAGCTTCAGTTTCACCTTTTTTATTTATTAATTCATCCACAGCACTTATAACTTTTTATCCAACAAGACAAGGGAAGGGAAAGTGGCAGCTCTGCTCCTGTGATACCGGAGCAGCTTCCACTGAGGAAAAGGCCGGAGGAGGTGAAAGGCATCAGCCAGGAGACAGCAGGTCTGTGTTCTAATTCTGCAGCTAATTTATTTCAAGACCTGAGGGAAGTTCCCTCCTCATCTGCAAAATAAAGGGGTTGAACTGTTTCCTCTCAAAGGATTCTTCTGGGCTCTGGAAGAGAATTTCAGACAACCCCAGAGAGGAAAAAAAGTCCTACGTAGGTCATAAAACAACACAGACTGTATTCTATTAAAGCTCAACCCTTCGGGGTATCTGAAGACGGTTCAGTGGGCTACTTAGGGAGAATCAAGGCAGTATAAATACGGAAAATTTCATTCCTAGCTGGGCGTGGCAGCATGCACCTGTAACCCCAGAACTTGGGAGGGTGAGACAGGAGGACCGTAGGTTCAAAGCCAGCCTCAGCAACTTAGTGAGGCGCTCAGCAATGGAGCAAGACTCTGTTTCCAAATAGAAAATAAAAGAGGGCTGGGGCAGAGCTTGGAGGTGGAGGACCCCTGGGTATGTGCCTCTATAAACCTCTTCTATCAAATGTCCCGAATCGTTAATTCCCATGTGAACATCGACAACTGGCTTAATTCTCTAAGTCTGAATTTTCTCATCTATCAGAAAACTCTTAACCTACCTTTAGCACAGAAAGTGGGAAAGAGCAGATTAAGAGTTTTTGCTCAAAAGAAGTAATTGCTCATAAACAGTACCTATTACAATGTAAACACTATTGATTTCCTCGATGTCTTATTCAGTTTAATTCATCACCATACACAATTATAAATCAGTTTCAAAGTTATTTTTTCATATGCAGCAGTGGAAAGAAAGGGTTGAGGGCCAGCTGGACAAACACCCTCCGTGTCTAGGTTTTGTCGTTCCCCAGTGCAGAGTTAGGGCTAAATGATGTCTGCATTATAATAATTAGGATGTTACATTAGCTGCTACAAGTGGATGCCTACTTTCACAGAACGAGCACATTCTGGCACTTGGCAAGCAGGCGATGGGGTGGGAAGGTAAGAGGAAATCTTTACTTTGAGCAGAAATGGTAAGAAATGAGGTTTCGGAGAACAACGTGACCTAGGACGAGCTAGACTGAGCAGGAATGAAGTGCTAAAGAAGAAAATCTGCCACTCACTCACAGAGGGGGGGCAGCCTGAAACGCTCCCCGGAGCTCTCCTGCGCAAGGGGCACAGGCGCGGGGCGGAGCGCGCACGGGAGCGAGGACCTGCGACACGGGCGCAGATCACTTAGTCTTTCCTTAACGACTCAGAAGTGGTTCCAAAATCTTCAGGACCCAACTCAGGAACTTCAGTCACTGCAGGAATCAGTGGACAACGCTAGGTACTATGCTTATACTCATGCCTATGCTACGGATTAACACATTTTTTTAAAAAATGGACTCAGAGCCAGGCGTGGTGGTGCACGCTTGTCATCCTAGCATTTGGGAGGCTGACACCAAAGGACTGCGGTTCGCGGCCAGCCTCAGCCACTAGTGAGGCCCTTTGCAACTGAGTGAGATCCTTTTTCAAAATAAAGACTAAAAAATTGGGCTGGGGGGCCGGGCGTGGTGGCACAGGCTTGTAATCCCTGCACCTGGGAGGCGGAGACAGGAGGATCCCGCAGGTTCGAAGCCAGCCGCGCTGGCTTAAGAGACCCTGTTTCCAAATAAAATACAAAATAGTTCTGGGAGTGTAGCCCAGAGGTAGAAGAGTTCCATCCCCAGTACCACCGGGGGGAAAAGAAAATAGGGCTGGGTGTAGCTCAGAGATAGAATGTCCCTGGGTTCCATCCCCATTTAAAAAAATAAATAAAATGGACTCATACGTGAGTGTGTGTGTGTGTGTGTGCGTGTGCGTGTGCGCGCGCGCGTGCATGTGGGCAGTTTAGCATAGTAGTTCGTGCATGCCTATAATCCTAGTACTTGGGAGGCTGAGACAGGAGGATCACAGGTTCTAGAACAGCCTCAGCAACTTACTGAGGCCCTCAGCAATATAGTGAGACCCTGATTCAAGATAAAATAGGGCAGGGGGTGTACCTCGGAGGCAGCATGCCCGAGTGTGAACCCCACTACTAGCAAAACAAAAGGCAAAGGCAAACACTGGCTAGGAATGCGGGTTCTAGAACACTTCGTCAATCGCGTGAACTTGGGTAAAGCACTGCTTAGTCTAAGGTACAAATTAGCAGAGAGAAGCAAAACGCAAAACAAAACGAAAACCCCTTTGTTCTGGAGGCGTATGAAGTAAGCAGCCCTTTCTACTTGGCTGAGTACACGTACAAAACATGGAAACAGCACAATTTCAGCCAGCGACAGTCCACCGAGCACTCTGCTGAGAAGGTGCAGCCTGATAAACAAAACAGGGTAGAACAGCCAGCTTGCCGTCTTCAGCGGGTGGTAAACGAGGAGATGGGCATGGGAGATCACGTTTTTAGTGTGTGTGTGTGTGTGTGTGTGGCGCATGCCTGAAACCCCAGTACTTAGGAGGCAGAGACAGGAAGATCGCAGGTTTGAAGACAGTCTCCGCACAGTGAGATTCTCATGGACCTAGCAAGACCTTGGGGCTGGGAGTGTAGCGCGAAGGCAGAGTGCCTCTAGGTTCAATCCCCAATGCCACACACGGGGGGAACATGTATGTGTGTGAACTCAAATGTGGAACACACTTCAAGGTCGCAGCCAGCTGTGAAGGTGCAGACAGAGTGCCAAGTGCGGACGAGCCACCTACGAGCACAGATGCCGTTGTTCCTCTGTGAACAACGTGTTCCTCTGCTACTGCTCTGTGCAGAGAGTTCAGGACTTAAAATCTTTGGCCAGAATTAAAGGCTGCTCTACTGAAATTAAAAACATTTCTCAAGCATCTGGGAGGAAAGCAAGAGTTAATTAAGCAAGCTTTCTCTAGAGAGCTGTGCCGGGGACAGCATGATGGGCTGGGTTCAGTGTGACTGAAGGGCTGGCCTGGAAGACAACCGTACGTTGTAGCAATACAGTGCCACTGTGGATCAGCAGTTCACTGAGAGATAAGAGCTGAAAGGAAGCTCATTTTCAACCTACCCAACGTGTCAAAATCCATGTCTGCGTGGGGAATGGTACCTCGTTGGTAGGAGAGAAGGACAGAGTTTGGGGCAGTGATGATTATAAGCAGCAGTGTGCTAGAGACGGCTCAGACGGTTCTGTGACAGTCTGTCATTACTGCCTCTGCTCAACGCGGAATCCTGTGCCTCCGTATGCAATTGGCCACGGTGGAGTGGAGGGCTGTGGGGCAGTGCTCCCTGCCTGGAATCCTAGTGACTCGGGAGGCTGAGGCAGGAGGACCTTAGGTTTGAGGCCAGTTTCAGCGAGACCCTGCCTCAAAATTAAAAGAGGGCTGGGGATATAAAGTGACAGAATGCTCCTGGGTTCAGTCCCCAGTACTGCAAAAAAATAAAAAGAAAAATAAAAAATAGAAAAAGAAAGAAAAAGGGAAAAAAAGTGGGGGGGTGAGGAGAGGAAGAAATTGGTTATGGTGGGAATACTGATATGCATATAAGCAAACTGCAAAATCTGAGTGTCCCTCCCCCTCCCCAAAGCCAGCTGTTAGATATTTACCAGCACACCTGGCCATAAATCCCAAAAGGTTCCATTCTTTAACTTTTGACCTAGTAATCCTTTATCTAGAAGTCTTTCCAATAGGAAGAAATTAAAATACAGGAGGTAACTGGGGAAGGAGCCAGCGTCTCGTCTCCCTGGAAGACCCTAGGTCCCGAGAACCCATGCAACTGCATCTCCGGGTCTCTAGTCAGCAAGAGAGTGCTTAACACACTGCTAAGTCCAGGCTTTCCTGAAACACGGCCTCAACCACCAGATACCTCTCCAACCAACTGAAATACAATGTGCCTGGCCTTGGCAGATAGCCTCAGGCGAGCCCCCCAGAGCACTTCCAGAGACCCAGAGACCTGTTCAATCGTTCAAAATGGACTGTTCTTGGGGAAGAAAAGAAAAACGCTGAGCCTGTGCTATGCGCTAGGCATTTTAATTACCCTACTGTGTTTCATCTTCACAAGCCCAAGGAAGGTAATACTGCAACCATTTGACAGAAAAACCAAGGTGGGGACAGGACTGCCAAGGTCACAGCGCTATCGAGTAGCAAGGCTGGATGTCAAATCCAGACCTCTTCTGCCTCCCCGAGGTGGGGCAGAGGCCGCCTCCCTTGAGTCGTACGGTGACCGGCGAGGAAGGGCAGGGGCTTCGGAATCGCACCGTGTCCGTGGTGACCCACTCGCATGCCCTCCAAATGGAAAATGCAGACACTATCATACATATTCCACCGAGTTATTATAAAAAGATTGGGCTTGTAAAAGCCCTTTTCAAAGTGTATGGAGCTCTGCAAATTCTTATTATTTGGGGAGAGCGGTACTTTGGAGGAGAGCGATTCATTTATCTGACCTACGGTTGCTTTTAAGCAGCCCTTGCCTGCTGTGACAACGGGATCTGGAGCTGGACTTAGGTTATTAATGACTTAGGTGTGGGGATGTGCTCTGTGGCAGAGGCTGTGCTTAGCATGAATGAGCCCCTGGGTTCATCCTCCAGCACAGAAAAAGAAAGGTATTAATGACTAGTCTTACTGCCACTAATTTAGTTCTATAAAATCACCTAGAGGGGAAAAAAAGAGAATTTTAATAAAAATTCACTCACTTTAAAAAGGGCTTCCTCTGAAAGAGAAAACACAAATGTTAGCCGAGCATGGTGGAGCACGCTTGTAGTCCCAGCATTCAGGAGACTGAGACTGCGGTTCTCAGACAGCCTCAGCTACTCAGTGAGGCCCTCTGCAACTTAATGAGACCCTGTTTCAAAATAAAGAATAAAAAATAGGGCAGGGGGTGTAGCTCGGAGGTCGAATGCACCTGGGTTCCATTCCCAAGACACACAAAAAAAATAAAGAAAGAAATAAAAACATCCTCAGACTCACACACACACACACACACACACACACACACACGAAACTCCACAAATGTTGTCGCTGACTTAAAAGAAAAGTGCTAAGCCAGGCGAGTCCTCTACGTGATGTTAGTTTCATAATACGCATCGATCTTATTTTTAATTCATAACCTCCTGCTCATTAGGATGGCTTGCTATTAATGCCATCACTTGTAAAAGACACCACATTCTTTCACCCAAAACAACTTTATTGGGGGCCCCAGACAGGTGCTAGACATGACCCAGACAGAGACCCAGAAGACATGGCCCTGCCCTCTGGGAGCGTACACACACTGCTATGGCACAAAAAGGAATTTGGACAGAGCACTGCACCTATACATAAGGATCAGGGAGTCGCTGCAGCGAATCTAGACAGGGACGATCACACACGTAGCCGCGCCCATGACGATGCTCCAGGGTGGAAAGAGAATGTCAATAAGCAGAGAAAGTTCCTTAGGCTTTCATAGGCAGAATATGTTTCAGGAAGAGGGAACCAGGAAGAATAAGAAAGATACAAAAAAAAAGGTTCTAGGCATATTTGACTTTTGATTGGGTGGCATTAGGAGAAGTCTGGTTAAAAACAACAACAGAAAAGCTTGGCTGCGGTGATGATTTGGGGGGAGAGAGTGAAGATGAGGCAGGAAGGGTAGCCTGGGCCAGAAGGACAACACCGTTAGGACGCTGGCCCCTGAGTGATACAGCACACGTGAGTGGCTGAGGCAGGGTTTTCTACGGTGGTGTTGTGCAAGTGAGCCCCGCGGGGCCGGGCTGGCGTCGACACTGGGAGATAAAACTACAGTGCGCATGTAAAATACATCAGGAGGGAAGAGTAACAACCGAGGCACCTCTGTCACTAAGAGGAAGTGAATCGACTGCCTCCAAAACGACTTGGAGCCAAAACAGAGCCAGAGAAATCTGAAGGAGCAGCTGGTGAGGGACAGGGCAGAGAGAGGGAAATGTCCTGAAACACCCTTTGCGGGGCTGATGATTGATTTTTGTGGGTCTGGGGATGGAACCCGGGGCGTTCTACCTCCACGCTACACCCAGTCCTAGTTTATTCTTTATTTTGAAACGGGGTCTCATTACGTTGCTGAGGCTGGCCTCAAACCTGTGATCCTCCTGTCTCAGCCTTTCAAGTACTGGAATTACAGACATGCACCACCAAGCCCGGCTTGAGTTTAAATTTTCTAATGGTCCATTATAACATGACCACACAATAAAACAGTATGAAACGTCTTCTGACCTTTGTCCTTTGGCCTTGAAAGAAATCCCTGTAGTGTTTAAGCGAGGAAAGCAGCACGGTGTCGCCATCATACTTGATCAAGAAGTACGGGAGGGCTGTGACTCCTTCTGCGTGGCAAAGCTCATCGTACGCGCGCTCAAGGGCCTGAATCTAAAAACAGCAAACGTGATGTCACGCTCTAGGTGGCTTCGTGCCTAGTCCTGAGCTGAAAACGCACATTACGTAGAAGGTGCCATAAAGCCCGAAGACCGGAAGTCACTGATCACGACCCTATTGCCTTTGTGCAGCAAATAAGTACAAAAATGCCCCCAATAATATCATTTGACTCCTATAAAACACTCTGCATGTGCGTGACGGTGTGTCTTAGAGGAGCAGGCGGGACACTATGGAACAGCACGGTGGTTCCCTCAGCTATCAATCAGAGGTTTAGGAAGGTAATCACCAAGCATGCTTGCTCTTCTGTGGTAACCCAGCATGATCCTGCCACTGATCAATTCTACCACAACCCTGAATAGCTTTATTAAGGCATACTACACAATTCACCAACTTAATGTGCATAGTCCAATGCACCTTCTTTCAGTATTTTCACAGGGTTATGTAACCATCAATTAGATGATTTCAGAACATTTTTGTCCTGCTCCAAAGAAACCCCAAACCTGCAGGCAAATTTCATCTTAAATCCTTTTTCCCAGCTTAGATTTCTTCTTAGGAAAGAAAAAATCAACAGCACAAAATCACAACCTTGAATGAGTTCCAAATGAACTTATTTTTAAACCATTAGCAGCCATTCCCTGGCTTTAGAATTTAGGCTTTTAGTGACGAATGTGCTTCATGAATTCAAATCGTTGTGAGGTTCAATGTTTGCCTTAAATGATAATGAGACTTCTGCAGCTCAGGGCCCAGGTTCTACCAGCCTGATGATGTTAACCGGAAGTCACTGATCACGACCCTATTGCCTTTGTGCAGCAATAAGGCCCAGTCCCTTACTGACTTCCTTACGTGGCGACGGCCAGTCCCACATATATAGCACTCCCGACGGAGAAGTACCGCCACTTAGTACCAAGGCAGCAGAGGGTCTCGTGTTGTCTCAAACTCTCCTCTGAAAGGTGTTGCTTTACATCTCTCCACGCTGAAAGTGGAAACCATGTTTTGGTAAATGCTTCTGGCCTTTCAAACCATTCCTGTGATTCCTCTCACCAGGTTAGCCTTTCACTAAGTACCATGGACACCTGAGAAGTTACTGGTCACTGCTTCTTGAAAATGACTTTACAAACATCTTGTAATTACAGCAGCTCCTGACGCCATCTGCGGAGGATTCCAGAGTCAGCGCCTCTGCGTCCAGGTGAGTGTTGTTTGCCTCTGGCACAAACCAGATAATTACTCTTGAATGGTAAACTCAACTTGGTCTGAAGTTTTATTTGTTAATACCTGCTTTGGTGAAAACCTTTGATCCAAACCCACTGGCCCCTGGATGAGAGGTGTACTCTCCGGAAGACAGAGGGCAGGATAGCAAAACCAATAGTAGAAGTGGTATTTCTTTAGATCCTAGAATAAAAGATATAAAATAGGATGTCAGATTAGCACCAATAAGTAAACTGGAATCCATTTATTATTCATTTGACTTCTAAGAGCCAGTTAAAACGGAAAAGCTAATGCACATAAAACAGCATGTCACAAAAATCATGATAGAATGCAGAATTTCTGCCCTGACCCCAAAATACCCTCACAGCTAGGGACAGAGCTCGGTGATAGAGTCTGCCTAACACGCCCTGGGCTTGAACCCCTGCACTGTCTCCCCCAAAGACTCCGAAATACGCATACACCGTACACTGTGATAATACAACAGTAAATATAACATGATCACTTTGCTTTCGCCAGCATACCATCGCTGTGACCAAAATACCCCAGCAGGTCGACTTAGGAGGAAAGGCTTCCTGGGGCTCGTGGTTTCAGAGGGCTCCGTTCCTAGGGCTGGCTCAGAAGCACAAACGGTGGCCACGGTGGCGGCAGCGTGCCAGGCCGTGCATGGAGCAACACTGCCCTCTCATCAAGGAGTCGGGAAGCAGAGAGCAAGGGGAGGGGCAAGGCCACGCCCCCAGGCGCCCACCTCCTCCTGCCACACCCTGCATCTGTTACAGCCCATGCAGCTGGCCCAGCTGTTAACCCAGCCCTGGCGGATCCGCAGATGGGGTCCGAGCCCTCACCAGTCCGTGCGTTCACCCCTCAAGAGCTCTCCATTGCCAAGGCACGCGCCTTTGCCCCATCCAAACCATCACACGCGTGCTAACAGAAACGGGGCAACGAGTCCATGCATTATGGTTGCCTTGAGTTAATACAAACCACCCGGAGGTAACCATAATTGTCCCACTTTATAAACAGAAAACTGATGCCTGGAAAAAGATAAAGGGCTTGAACAACAGCCATGCAAAAATAGTAAGTGACAGAGAGGGGTCAGAACTCTGCTTCCACAGATCCAGCTCCTTTCCATGTAGCACACTACCCAGTGGCCCACGGCATGACCTCTACAACCGCTGCCTTTCCTTCACAAGACAGAATCTAACACACTACTGAGAAAGCTGTGCAAGCCAGATAACTAACTACACGTGCCCGAGAGGATTCTTCCTCTAAAAATGCTTGGGACCAATTGCCAAAATGGAACCAGCCAAAATGTCCATCGACAGATGAATAGATTACAAAACTATGAGATATGTACACCGTGGAACTTTACTCAGCCATAAAGAAGAACACAATTACATCATTTACAGGGAGATGGATGGAACAGGAGAACATTATGCTAAGTGACATTAGTCAGTCGCAAACAGTAAAAAATCGGATGCTCTCCCTAATATGTGGAAGCTAGAGGAAAAGAGGGTCATAGGAGGAACTCTAGACAAAAAAGGAGAAACCATAGAGGAGCAGATAAGGCGACCTGACTGAGGGGAGGGGAGGGGAAGAGGGAAACCCCTAATGTACACGATGTACATCCACAAACATATCACAGTCCATCTCTAAGCCAAGAGTGAGAAGGAGGGAGGGGAGGGACTGAGGTGGGAGCTGGGGAAGGGCTCAATGAGTGATGTGTGCATGTCTGCCTCCGCCGTCTCGTACGCCATTAAGATGAATGACCGGAATGCGCCAATAAAAATTTTTAAAAATGCTTAGGACTACGGTGCTTCAGTTTAGACTTTTTTTCAGATTTTGGAGTATCTGCATACACATATTGAGACACCTTTGGGGATGGATGGGATCCAAGCCCACACGCTGAATTCACTTGTATTATATATGCGTCGTACCCACATTTGTATTACATACGCATCTTATCTATATATATATACATCTTATCCACACTTCAGACAATACTTCGGTGCACCTGTGTTCTGACTGTGGCTTATCACACGGGGGCAGAAATAGAGTTTCCCACATATGGTGTCAGTCCACATTCAAAGTTTGGAGTTTAGAGCACTTTGGATTTCAGAGCCGACTTAGACAGAGCATTATCCAGGCAGGAATGCTCAGCCTGTATAACGTTCCTTTCTGAAAGGCCTCACTGGCAAAATTCCAATCAACATTTATTAAGCATTTGCTATATGCATGGCAAAACACAAGACAGTGTGGTAACAAGATTAGTAAACATACGTCCCAGCCATCGGGCAGCTCATTTTCCACGTGGAGCTGAGGTAAAATGTGTGCACAACTGACCTCAGCGGTCACGGAGAGGCCCCAGGGACCACAAGACATCGACAGCAGAAGAGGTTACGTCTTCCCAAGGATGCCTGACCACCCCACCCCAGGAGGAGTGACCCGAGCAGACGACTCGTGAGGCCGGATTTGACTCTGCCACTCGGGCTGGCGGCTCCTCCTGCACTCTTCATGTGGTAGACCCCCGATTTATGTGGGTCCTGGGCAGTTTCCTCACCAATCTGTGACAAGTGGCCATATCCTTATTTGGCTACTTGACAATTCTCCTTGAGTCTTGCGAAGAATAAAAACTGGATGTCTGCTGAATGACTTTTTTTTTTATTGAGACACAATTCATGTATACCAGTTAAAGTGTCCAATTTTTGTTTGTTTTTCAAGTCTTTTGACAACATTAAACCACCATCCCAAGCCGGGCGTGGTGGTGCACGCTTGTTATCCCAGCATTCAGGGAGGCTGAGACAGGAGGATCATGGCTCATGGACGGCCTCCACTACTCAGTGAGGCACTTTGTAACTTAGTGAGACCCTGTTTCAAAATAAAGAATAAAAAAAAAAAATAGGGCTGGGGGTGTAGCTCAAAAGTCATATGCCCCTGGGTTCCATCCCCAGACCCACAAAAAACAATCAAACAAACAAAGAGAAAACCACCTTACCAATGTTCTAGAACATTTTCATCATCTCCCAGCCATTTCTGTACCGACCAGAAGAAATTCCTTGCCTCCCTCCCTCTCCATCCTCTGGCAACTACTAATCTATTATCTGTCTCTAAGGATTTGCCTGTCTAGACTTTTCATATAAATAGAATCATACCTGATAACTCCTGATAAATATATATATATATGTAAACATGCGTCCAGATGAGAAGGTCTAGTAATTATACTTCCTGTAGCCTCTACCTCTGCCGCTGACTGGTCAGCTGAGGAAAACTACCCTTTTTGCAATGGCAAAACAAACTGCAAAACTGAAATTAATGAAGTGCCCGGTCCGCGGAGGCCTGACAACGGCGAAGGAACGCAAAAGCCCCAGAGAGGATTCTCTCCTCTTGTACTTAAATGATCTGTCATAACTGATCTTTAGCAAAAGGTTAAACGATTCAAGACGGGGGCCTCATACAGTCTAAGAAGATTTATCAGGTCATCTTCAAGAGCCAAAGGCTCGAGTCCCTTAAGATTCCTTTCAGAATACAAAGGACAGCGATTAAATTAAACATAAAGCCTTTGTGTCTGAAGATTCTGAGAGAAAGATATTTTCTTTAAAGCAGGCTAAGGGTGTTCAGTATAAAAAGGAAATAAAGGCAACACACATACTGACTCTGAAAATGCCTCAGAATTTTAAGTTAGGGCTGATGCTGTTTTTCCCATTTTACACAAATCATCAATTATGTTCTACTAATAAAAATTATTGGTGTGAAAAGTGTATTGACATTCAAGTAATAAATGTTTAGAAATATCTGAATCTATTCTAGTAGTGAAACTATAAAAGTACTCAAATGTACAACTGATTAAAGTCAAACTGCTCTTGTTAATTTTTTTTTTTTTTTTTTTTTTTGTACTGAGGAACAGAACCCAGGCGCATTCTACCTTCAAGCTGTACTCTTAGCCATATTATTATTTTTATTTGGACACAGGGTCTCACTAAGTTGCTGAAGCTGGTTTCAAACCCACAGTCTCCCTGCCTCAGCCTCCCAACGCTCCTAGTAATCTGACAAAGAATCTAGACATCTGTCTCTCTCCCCCAGCATAACTTGTTGAAAATGTGCTCTTTTAACTCCGACTTCTGTAGGCAGATGTTACCCCCGCGTAATTATTTTTTTTCCTCAAGGCGGCTATGTTTTGTCAGTTATATTACATGGACAGAAATCATTTTTCTTAATTTTAAGTATTTCAAATTTTTCTTCTGCTTTTATGAGACAGGATCTCGCTAAATTACCCATGCTGGCCTAGAACCTGTGATTGTCCTGTCTCAGTCTCCTGGGACTGTGTGCCTGGCTCTTATTTGTTCATAAATAAAAATATTTTATTAAAAAAGGACTGTGTGATCCAGCCATGCAGTGTGCCCCCTCCACTCCAGAAGTCTCTTTCCCATATTCGACAGACACTTGAGTTTGAATCTTGAATGTCCCCAAACATCTATGTGTTAAAAAAATTGGGAGGTGACAGAAACTTTAGGAGGCGGGCCTAGTGGAGGAAGTGAAGCCACTGGGCACGTGCCCTGGAAGAGCATACTGCCGGGGCACGCACAAGTAGGCTCTGCTTCCTGGTTTCCAGGAAGTGAGCAGCTCTTCCATCACACGCTCCCACAGGCCCAAAGGCAAGGGGCCCCGCAACCACAGACTGAGGCCTCTTAAACCCTAGCCACAACAAACCTTTCCTCTTTGTAAGCTCATTACCTCTGGTATTTTATCACAGTGACGGAAAGCTGGCTAACACAATGGGCCTAGCAACCACGCTCTGCGGGACTGTATCTAACAGAGACGTTAGTTGGCAACACTGCTCCCTGAGCCTGACTTTATAACGGCCTAAGAGGAGTCAGTTTCTGTGTTACAGAAATTGCAACTCCTGACCACACTGGCACAGTAGGATTGCATTACTTTTTCATGGTACTAAGTACCAGTGCTACGTGGCCACTAATCAGAGGAGAATTTCTCTAGCAGCTCCAATGAATAATGCAAGGTGACAGCTTCGGAGAGGGGAGAAGGCCGTCCTGCTGGCCCACCATCTGAGCATTTACTTACTGCAAATGTCAAGAGGAGGAACTTGTTGAGGAGCACTGGGTTTTCAAGAGCAGCGCCTGACTTGATGGATTCCCAGATCTGCCAAAGAAACAAGTGTCAGGGCAGGGTGCCAGGCACCTGGGCTCCTCCCTGTCAACAAAGCGTGGGACCAGGCCCGGCACCACGACCCAGGGCACCGACGTGGGTCATACCCGCTGCACACGTCACGTCACACCAGCCCCACTCCCTCGTCATCTGAGCCAGTGACAGCACCCAGGCACCTCCCCCTGGGGTCTCAGCACAGAGGAGGCGCGAGGGCCACTCTCCTGCCCTGGTGACTCCACCAGCTGGGAATGACTCAAAACGCCAGGCACAACGGGTTGCAGAAAGAAGTGACAGTCAGATGTGGCACCACATGCCTGCAGTCCCAGAAACTCCAGAGTCCGAGGCAGGAGGATCACAAGTATGAGGCCAGCCTCAGACATTTAGAGACCATCGCACAGTACTAAATAAAAAAAACCAGGATGTAGCTCAATGGGAAGGCACTCCTAGACTTAGGGAGGGAGGGAGAGAGAAAGAAGAAGGAAAGAAGGGAAGAAGGAAAGAAAGAAAGGAAAGAAAGGAAGGAAGGAAGGAAGGAAAGAAAGAGAGAGAAAGAAAGGAGAGAAAGACAAGACAAGACATGAAATCTGTCTAGGGAAAGACAGGCATAAATGTACAAGTCCAGCACTAAGTAGGACTTGGGGTCACAGAAACAGGTAGGCTTCCAGGGGACCATCAGACTCAGCTAGAGGGGAGCCAAAGTCCTGGAGGAGCACTGGGAGGAAGTGACTTGAACTACACAGAGATTTCTTAAGGCCGTACTTGGGACTGTCTTGCCCCGAGAGATGAAGGAGAATGGAATTCAGGTTTCTGTACACTCAGCAAGTATCCCGTCTGGGAGCCACAGCTCGGGCTGGGGAGCGGCTGCTGATCCCGAGATGCTGTAGTGACCATGCTTGGTCCTAAACTGTAGCACTGCTACTAGAATCAAACAGTGGTGTTAGAAAGGCCACTGCCCAAGGGTGGGTGGAGGAGGGACGAGACATGGCCAAGCAGGAGCTTCCAACTGCTGTCAGAATCTCGAGGGAGCTGGACCACGGAAGAGCAGGCCCCGGGTCTGTTTTTGGCTGAGTCGACAGGGAGGCCGGGTAGAGCTGGGAGAAGCCCGGGCCTCGATCAGCGGAGGGATCTCTGTGAGGGGCAATGGCTTTTCTCAGGATAGGTCAAGACGTGACCGACCCTTTGGAGATGGCCTTGTCAGCTTGCAGCCAAGGCAGAAGGCAAGGGGCAGCCAGGGCCCAGGTCATGGAGAATGACCTGCATCCTGAGTCACGCGCTGCAGGCCGAGAGGCCGAGCCACGGCCTGCCTCGGGACCGAAGCCGGGGCCTGCCCCTCTGACCACTGCACCCACAAAAACAGGCTTCTCTTTTTTGTTGTTGTTCCCCTACATTTAATAATCTTTTTTGGGAGGCATGGTAATTGCAGAAAGTCCTTAACACATATGCATACATGTTTATGGAGGGCGGTATGGTGATCCAATACATGTATATAATGAATTAGGAGCAAATCAGGGCTATCAGCACTTCTTTGTTGAGAACCTTCAAATTCCCCTCTTCTGGTTATTTATTTATTTTTGGTGGTGCTGGGGTTCCTGGAAACCCTTCTACCTCCGGACTACACTCCCAGACAGACAGACAGATATATATATATATTGTTGTTGTTGTTGTTTTTGATTTTTTTAATTTGGAAACAGGGTCTCTTAAGCCAGCGTGGCTGGCTTCGAACCTGCGCGATCCTGCTGTCTCCGCCTCCCAAGTGCAGGGATTAAGCGTGTGCGCCACCACGCCCGGCTCTTCTGGCTATTTTGATAATACACAATGAATTGTGGCAAACTAGTCACCCTCTTGTGCTATGGAGCACTAGGACTTACTTTTCCCATTTAGTGGTGTTTTGGCACCTGGCTTCATCCTCCACGTCCTCTCTCCTCCCCTACCCCTACTGAGCAACCCGCATTCTACTCTCTATTTCCACGAGATCCGTTTAGTCCTAGATCTGAGCAGGAAAGTGCACTGTGTGCCTTTCTGTGCCCGGTCTGACTCCACTTAATGTCGTCTAGTTCCACCATGTTGCAACAAATGGCAGGTCTTCTCTTTTATGGACAAACACTGCCTCTGTCTCAACTGGACCCCAGCAGGCTGCCCGCACATGGCACGTAGTCCTTATCCATCGATCCACCGCGGGCACCTCGGTGCACTCCTCCTGGCTGCCGTGGACGCTGCTGCATTAAACACGGGAGCCCAGATGCCGCTCCCGTAGAGTGAGTTCATTTCCCGTGGATATACACCCAGGGCTGGGGCTGCTGGAGCGATGCCCACTTTCCATAATGGCTGTACTAATGCACATTCCCATCCGCAGGGTATTTGCTTATTAACAATGGCATTTGCTTATTAACACTGGGATGCAGACCCTTCGATCAGGGGCAATAAGGAGGACCGAGATCAACTGCCCCTCCCTTTCCTCTCTCCCGCATTTTCATTCTTCTCATCAACTCAGTTGCAAATAAGCAAAAGAAAGACATTCTAGGTAGAGAATGCCGAGTCCCAAGGCGAGAGGAGACAGTGGAAAGCAGGTAAATGGGATATAAGTGATTCTCTGCGGCCGAGTCAGAGAATGTCAGGTGAGAGACAGGGCAGAACGCCCAGGAGGCAGGAGGGCTTTGTAAGTCAGCTGAAGTAGAGTAGACTTGGCTCTGAAGATGCTAGAGACCGCGCGACAATCTCCTCTGGCATCATGGTGCACAGAACGATCACGCCTGCCCAGGCACAAGCACGGAGCGCCCGGGCAGAGTCTCAGGGAGAGACTGAGCCACTCCAGAATGCCCCCTGGAGATCGAGCAGACCCGAGCTGGAAGGCTGGACACCTCCTCCCTGACCTTCTCGCCAGCACAGGAGGATGCTCTCGCTCCTTCCCCAAGCTCCTGGGGAAAGAAACTCAAACATCTAGGAGTATTGTCAGATGCCAGCTTCTGCAGCAGACACCCCCCCCGCCCCGCCCTGCCTACTGGAAACCGGCCCAGGGAAGGGGGCCGGGCACTTGGTGTCCGCCGGGCTCACCTCGTTTGCAGCCTGTTCCAGAAGGAGCCTCTTATCTGCTGTCTTGAAAGAGTCGAGCGTGTTGGTGTTGTACAGGGTCCCCACGGCGGGGCAGCAGTGCGCAGGGGTGGGGGTGGCCCTAGGCATGAGAAACACACTTAGCCAGGCGCTGCCGCGTCCCCGAGCAAAGGCGCTGCGTGACGGGAAAGCCAGGGTGGCTCGACTGGGCAAGAAGACTGTCCGTCCTTTTCTTTGAAAAACAATGAATACCATGGTTCGAGATCCCCAAAACAGGTGCTGTTTCAGAGACAGCCTAGATACGCCCTTCACCCAACCTGCCAGCACTTCACAATCTCCTCCGGCTCCCCCACCCCGAAGGGAAGTTCATTTTTTAATTCTTCCCTGTATTCCATCTAAGCGGAACCATCATCGAGCCAGGCACTGTGCAGGGTTTGACTTGTTATAGTGGCTCTTTACCCCACTTCAAGATGTAAGCAGCTTGTCTAGGGGCATAGAATACTCGGAGAGTTCAAACAAAACCCAGAACTAGAAAGCGTCGAGGGACTGGGCTGTTCAAACCTTCCCGGGCCCCAAAGCCCTCTCTAATTAATCCTCCTCCTCCGGGAGCCCAGCTTCCCTTCACATAACACAGCTTCTTCAAGAACAACAGGGACGCACACCCAACCGGAGGACAGTGAGCTCCCCGAGGACAGGCTCGCGTCCTCCCCTGATGTCCAAGACCTGGGCGCACCTCAACCGTGGCTCCGCACACGGCTCGTGCTGAGCGAGCCCTAGAGGCATCCGAGTTGGCACGCAGAATGTCCTGCGCCCAGGCCGCTGCCCCCACCAGGCCTGGCCCTTGGGGAGTTTACCCAGGCCTCGGGTGCTCAGAAAAATCCAAGTTAGGAGGCGAGGAGGTGAGATGACTCCGAACACAAATCCGGCTGCAGACCAATCTGCTCTGTCTCTGAAGTTATTAGCCGGGCTTCAGCGGTTATGGATGCTAAATGAATGTATCCATTTCTTTAGTGGCCTGATAACTGCTGCCACGACCCATGAGGACAGAAGGCGTCGCCACTCATGACCTCGACGGTCACGCGCAGGGCAAACAACCCGGTGCCTTTTCACTCAGAGCCTGCATAAAGCTGGGCCCAGGGGATAAGGAGGGAGGCGAAGACAGAACAGAGCAGAGGGGCGCGGTGAGACGCTGCCTGCGAGGCTCCAATGCCACGGTGAGGCGGGGAGCTCACTCCCGGAGGCCAGAGCCCTGGGGAGCTGGGAGTCAGCAAGTCACGGCTGCTTGTCACCATGCTCTTGGATAAAAGAACAGACTTCATCCAGGTGAGAGGAGGACATCAAAGGCAGGTCTGTGCAGAAAAGGGAGCCACCAGGGGGCGAGAGCAGGCCGGAGGGCTGGAGAAGGAGGCGGCTAGCAAGCCAGACCTTGACTTGTGGCTCTATGAAACCCTCTGAGAAGGGGCACTGGGACCAAACGACGATCGCTCAGATCCACTGAGCTACAAGCTCAGAGGAGGAAGGCAGACTTCTTCCTGAATGTCCAAGTGTCCCAGGTACGTGCGTGCCACGCCAAAGCCTTGGTCAAGCAGGGGAGGAAACTCCACCCCAGGAACCCAAGCAACTGCCAGGGCGGCTCCAAAGGATGCGGCACCCTGGCACACCAGTAATGGCGACGCCAAGGTTCCAGGGAAAAGCAGTTTATGCAACTCAGGATCGGCCAGGGGTGTGAATTTAAAAAGCAGTAATGGAAGGGAAAGCGCCAGATACCTGGGGGCAAGAATTTAGTTCCAGGCCCAGTCCTGACACTTAGTAGTTTAGTTCCCTATGATTTTATTTATGTGACACATCCAATACAGGCAAATTATCAAGGCAGAAAGTAGATTCCAGGATGGGGTACAGGGAGGAGGGGGACAGAGTGACTGCCAAAGGCTTCTTTGGGGTGAGGATGTTCTGGATTCAGACAGTGGTGATGGCTGCACAACTCTATAGGCAGAATAAAAACCACTGATATATATTTTTCAAAGAGATCATATAGATAATGAACATTATCTATATAATATAGATATATTTTAAAAGGGAACTACACACACACACACACACACACACACACACACACAGAAAGAAAACACAGATTTTTTTTTTTTAAAGTAGAAGGAACATTAGAAGCTCAGGGCCCATTTTAGAGCTGAGGAAAAGAAGGCTAGAGAAAGCCACAATGGCCAGGCGTGGTGGCTCACACTTGTCATCCCAGCATTTGGGAGGCTGAGACAGGAGGATCGTGGTCTGAGGACAGCCTCAGCTACTTAGAGAAGCCCTTTGCAACTCAGCGAGACCCTGTTTCAAAATAAAAAATAAAAAATAGGGCTGGGGGGTGTAGCTCAGAGGTAGAATGCTCCTGGCTTCCATCCCCAGTACCGCTAAATAAATAAATAAACAAACAAACAAATAAATAGCCAGTACAATCACACAACTGGTGTGAAGCCACAGTTGCAGGATCACGGATTTTTCTCTGTCCAAGATTTCTCAAACTTAAAGTGTCCTCAAACTTAAAGTGCTGAGATTTTGTAATAAGATCACATCTAATATCTGTGATCTATTTTTTTCAAATTAATGTTGCAAAGAAGAAATTATTTAAAATGCCTGAAAAGAAACAGAATTCCAGGCTAGTGTTAGGAGCGGAGTGAGGCCAGTTTGAGATGAACACAAGATAAGACAAAAACGAGAAGTCTGAGCCAGGCGTGGTGGTACAAGCATGTGATACCAGTACTTGGGAGGCTGAGAAAGGAGGATCGTGGGTTCAAGACCAGCCTCAGCAACTTAGTAAGACTCTCAACAATCTAGTGAGATCCTGTTTTAAAAAGCAAGCCAGGAGTGGTGGCACATGCTTGTAATCCCAGTACTTCAGAGGCTGAGACAGGAGGATCATGGGTTCACAGCCAGTCTCAGCTACTTGTGAGATGCTCTGCAACTAAGTGAGCTCCCATTTCAAAACAAAGAAATAGAAAAGTGAACTGGGGGTGGAACTCAGAGGTAGAATGCTCCTGGGTTCAATCCTCAGCACCACAAAAATAACTAAAAAAGAATTTTAGGAACACCTCATCTGAAACACCCTAACCACTGACTACTATCACTTTGAAATGCCAGACCATCCTTACAAAGACCTCTTTAGTTTGTTTGTTTGGTTTTTTTTTTTGCAGTACTGGGGATGGAACCCAGTGGCATTCTACCTCTGAACTACACCCCCAGCCCTATTCTTTATTCTTTATTTTGAAATAGGGTCTCACTGAGTTGCAAAGGGCCTAAGTAGCTGAGGCTGGCCGCGAACCATGACCCTCCTGTCTCAGCCTCCCAGTGTTGGGATCACAAGGGCGAGACACTCCGCCCGGCACAGACCTCTTTCCTTTCCCCAAAGCCCTGCTCTTCACACTGCTCAGACTCCACAGCAGAAGCGGATCGCACTGCAGCCTTTAACTCCCCAGTGCTCGACAGCCTCAGAGCCCCTCGTGGTTAGTTCTAGCCGTTTGAGAAACTGAATTCGCCAGGACCACAAATGATTCAAGCGACAGATCCAACGACCTCAAGTCGAACTCCAATCTCGTGCTCTGACGCCGTAGATCTCCTTCCTGCCACTTTGGGGTCCTTCTCCAAGGACCCCTTGGCCGGTTTCGCATCCTTCTTCTTCCCTCACCCACTGCCTGGCCCGGCGCTCCCCTCACGCGGTCCTCTCTCCTATGGCTAGTGGCCTTCTCCAAGCCTGGGACCACCACCACGTCTTGTCTGCTCTTCTCGCTCGGACTCCAGATGTCCTGACATTTCCAGGGGACACGATCATCAAACCCAGCACGTTCTAGCCAAACTTAGCTCCTAGAATCTTAGCGCCCCCCCCCCCCGCCTTCCTGGTTTCTGTTTCTGTAGAAGCTAACAAAATCTCTAAAACTACTCAGACCAGATTCCAAAAATGTAATTCTGAGTACATGAATATATTTGTATTTCTCTCTCTTCTTGATTTTTTTTCTCTTTATTTTTCTACAATGCTGAGGGTAGAACCCAGGTCCTCAGGCACACTAGACAAGCACTTTGCCACTGGGCCACACTCCTAGCTCTCACTCTTGCTTTCAAATTTAGTTAAGGGTGAGCTTGCAATCCATTTATTTGTTTACTTATCTATCTATCTATTTGTTGTGTGTGTGTTTATGTGTTACTCGGAATTAAAACCAGCGGCACTTTACCTCTGGCTACATCTCCAGCCCTATCTTATGTTTACTTTAAAACAGGGTCTCTAGGTGGATGAGAGTCTCGGCTACTCGCTGAGGCTGTTCTCAAACCTGTGAGCTTCGTGTCTCAGCCTTCCAAGTACTTGGATTACAAGAGTGTATCATCATGCCAGGGTCCATTTTACCCTTTGCCCCTTTTTCTCCTCGCCTGAAAAGAGAGAGAAAAATCACTCCTGGCAGGTCTGAAACAATTATGTTTATGAAAGTGTCTGGCCAGGAGATAAAGCTCTGTGGTACACTGCTTGCCTAGCATGCTTGAGGCCCTGGGTTCAATCCCCAGTACTGCCAAAAGAAAAAAAGAAAAGAAAATGCCTAGCTAAGTAAGGGCTTAATAAATACCTCTCTTCTCTCCAGCAACACCCCCCAGCTCCCAAGTAGATAAAACATTCTCTGAGGATGGACCTGTCATTTTTTCAATTTATTGGTGCACTGTAATCACACATCACTGTACCTGTCATTGCTGAACATTCCCATAATGCCTTGCACAGTGGCTCTTGAAAAGAAGTAGCTTAATAGTCATTCATTGATTGATGCCCTTGGACAAGCAACTCGAAGGGGAAGTCAAGAGGTACTTAAAGCATCATAAAATACTAGCCACAATCAAGATCAGGAGAAATGTCATCTAAGTGTCAATCAATCTAGAGGGTACTTGGCACCCAATAGTATTTTTTTTTTTTTTTTTTTTTTTGGTGGTACTGGGATTCCTGGAAACCCTTCTACCTCCGGGTTACACTCCCAGACCTATTTTATATTTTTATTTAGAAATAGGGTCTCTTAAACCTGCGAGGCTGCTTCAAACCTGCAAGATCCTCCTGTCTCCACCTCCCAAGGGCGGGGATGACAAGCCTGCGCCACCACGCCCGGCTGGTATTCATTTTCTTTGCAGATAAAAGGAACCAGACCATCCTAAGCACTGCTCTTCTCAGTGGGAGGTGCAGGTGGGGTGCCAGCTCCGCTCCCGGACACCTCTGGGCTCCTCCCGCAGCCCACCTCACAGGGAGGTCAAGGATGCTCACTCTCCACCAAAAGCAGTGTCCTGTATTTTAGGTTTTGAACAAATAAATACTCACATGTCAAAAGCACTGAACTCCAAAGTTAAGCGAGCTGGCAGCCCAGCAGAGTCACCTGGACAGAGGCATGATCACACAGTCAGGAGTAAGTCACAAACAGCGCCATTCATAACAACAATGGTCGTCAATAGTTCTGTTCTCCTGCTTATCTTTGATACACAAATAACGTCTGTATAGATAATGGCAGAATGTGACCAGGCTCTTGTAAGGGAATTGCCAAAAATCTAAGAAAGATTCACTGGAGGAAAAAAATATTGGGAATTTGTTCTCCCAATAAAACTAAGCTTTCAGTATTTGGATAAAGAACTTGGGTTTCATTATTCCCTTGCTTTTCCCACAATGGCAGGAGGAGAGAAAAATGAACTCTGGTCACAAAGTCAGGAAGAAGAGAAACTAGCACTGAATATAAATGACATGGATGGTCCTGTCTAAGGGAAGACGGAGGGCTGGGGACACAGCATAATGGCACAGCACTTGTCTATCATGCGCGAGGCCCTGGCTTCCATCCCAGCATCATACAAATAACAAATAAACAAAGGGAGCTGATACTGCGTGGGGGGTGGGGAGGCTCTCAGATGAGGAGGACAGACCCCTCCACCTACCATTGTAGTAATAGCCCTTGATGTCTTTAGGTGCTTCGTCCAGCCGGTACTCATTCAGCTTCTTCTGGGTCAGCTCGTGCCAGAAGCCAACGTCCAAGGCACTGCTGAAGGGGGCAAACTGCAGTTTGGAGAGTGCGTGGTCCCCCCATGGCGGCTGCTCGGACTGGCTGCCTAGGTGGAAACACAGCAGAATACTGCAAAAGAGCAGCCCTCCACAAAACTCGGTAAGAAAGACGCCTCTGTAGTAAAGCTAAACACACACACACCACACACACACACACACACACACACACACACACAAA